>NC_045694.1:18652483-18955513 GCF_003331165.1 Xiphophorus hellerii
AACGTAGCTGGAGATGGGCACCAGCAACCCTCCCGACCCCATTAGGGACAAGGGTGAACAGAAAATGGATGGATGTTCTTTTTTAAACAATACAATCTGAAGTTTACAAATTAACTTTACTATCAATCAAAAATTAATAATAATAAATATTATTAATAATTATAATGAGCATCATCTCAGATCTGGAACCTGTGCTCAATACATCTCGCTCTCTGGGAGCTGACAGCACGTTTAAAAGTTATGGACAGGAGGCGGAGGCTTTGGAGTACGTCTGTGACCGTTCGGGTCACAGACTGCGGCAACTCATTCGCTGGTCCAGAAGGAGCATGCACTTCTCCCAAGCTGTGGGATTTCTTCCAGTTTTTACCTGAAGGTTGAAGTATTTTGTTGGTAAATGATTTTTGGATAAATGATGTGTGTGTTTATTCTGTATATGTGAGAAGGGCTTGCTGTTTGAGAACATCAGTGTGCAAACACGATCCTTTAACTTTTGTTATTTAATGCTGGACCGCATCAGGCAGGTGGCATTCATTAAACATTTTTTTCTCCTACTTCCTGATAATCAGGTGGTTCCCCAGCTCAGTATTATTAATGAGAAATACAGCATTTTGTTAATAAGCTACTGGTTGCAGTTATTGTTGCTCTTAGCCAAACAAAACCAATTGCTGCACACTACCACCCATCTCAGAGTGTGTGCATTTCCTCATGCCGTCCTTTCTCTTGTATCTGTATGTGGGTCACACACACTCAAGCCCCAGCACTATTTTCCCTCTTGTTTTGTCTGTTTTCACAAAAAGGTCGGTGGTTCCCCATCATCCTGGCTCAGTTCTTTGTTGAATCTCCACAACAAAGAATGGGATATGGATTCTCCATATTCTTTGACTATAGAGAATTATTTCCCTTCTTTCCTTGTAACCTTCTAACCTTGTAGGGTTAGTGCCCTTTGAACTTTATGCAGTGATCCCTTCATTATCACAAGTCCAAAAACCCCATGAGTGGGCAGCTAACCAAAGATTTCTGTTTTTAAGATGATTGGAAGAGCTAAAGTACCCAGAGGGTAAAAAAATGAAAGACACTGATCAGAATTTGAACCCAGAACAAATTTATAACTGGATCACAATGCAACACCGAATGGTTTTTATTCTTAATTTGATTCTGCATCAAAATAATAATAAAAAAATCTTTATTGAAAGAATTAAAGACAACAATCTCATAAGGTCTAGTGAGATCGATATTAACCAAAGATAAAAGGAAAGAAGTAGAATAAAATGACCAATTATTTTTATTAAAGTTTGATGGTGAACATAGCAAGACCCTTCAACCACTTAATAACTTTAATTCAATTACAATAGAGACGGCACATATTAGTTAAAGAGTACATGTAAGTGTCTCAAACTTCAGGCTTTGGCTAATTACTATTGGCTATCCCTTGCCAGATTGATGACCGTCCCAAAGAAACAAAAACAAAATATAACACATTACTCTTATATAACTGTACAAAAGGTAAATTGCATTATGTCTGGCAATAGAGGTATACCAGACGATGCATACCTTCTGTATACCAAAAGCCATAGAGGCCATAATATACAAAAGATAATGTTATCTGAAATTATCAGAAATTAATTATCTATGGTGAACTACTATCAATAACATTATTGTAATTTTACCATTTCTTAATCTTTTGGAAGTGAGAGAGTGAAATCTGATCAACTTGTTTATGTCAAAATAGCATTTTCTGATCCAATGATTTGGCTCCTTATAGTCTCTTGTCTAATATAATTATAATCAAATCTTCCAAATTTCTATTCCAACAGCAAAACCAACTATTTTGGTCTAAGAAAAAACCTAGTGGTTTTGTTTTGTTGTTATTTGGTGGGTCTTATTCCATTCATTGCTGTGAAAGTTAAAAGAAATACAAAATTCTTCAAGTCCAACCAATTATGTGTTAATGCAAAATGAGTAAAACATGAGTGGGAGTAGAATGGTTGGTTTTATGTTTGCTTAATTAAAGGGACCAATTATGTCAACTAATTATCTTGTTAAAGATGTTGTGGGAATGACAGCATGAAAAATAGAAAATATGCAGTTCCCGGATAACAGCTGCCAGCTCCCTGAAAGAAATAGGCCATCTAAATGATCCACCACAACTTCCTTGTTGTTCTTAAAAAGTACTCATACAGTTCTTCAGAGGAGTAAAAACTTAGAAAAGAAAATGAAGATAAACAACGTTGACTCATAGGAACACAAAATAAGCTGAAGTTTCTTAAGAAGTTACCCACCCTTTCTGACTGTTCTCTATAACTGTGAACACTTAGCTCAGGAATCAAACTAATTATATTGTCTAATAGTTTGCCAAAGACTAATATTTCTCTGTGATTTTATTTTTGCAGGCAGGTAAAAAGGTTGGTCAGTCACTATAAAGTGAGTCCATTTACAAACAAATTAGCACATAGTCAGTTATCTGTTAATTCTGCAGAAAATAAATAAGAAACACTACCATGATTCATGGAAACAAATAGATTTGTCCTTAGTTGTCTCCTTATTTATTTCCAATAATTTTCTCTATAAGATTGTGGTGTTTTTTTTTGTTTTTTTAATCTCTGTTGCACTTGATTCATTACGAACAAATGAAAACAATAACCAGAGTTGTTAACTTTATACAAAGCAAAGAGTGAGATGAGAGTAAAGGTGGGTCTTAAAAAACATAAAACAATAACATATGCTACCAAAATATGTCCTCCTACTTCCATTTTGCTCCAATAAGTAAATAATTTTGTGTCAATTTAAATAAAACACTGCATTTCTGTGTAATTCTCTTTGGGATGGAAAACTTTAATGAATGGATCTAGTCATAAAAATGGTTAAATCTCATTCTGAAATTTTTAGTATCATTATTTTCTGCAAATTACCAGTTATTTTTAATGATTTCACATCTGTTTACCATCGGTTACTGCCGTCATTGAATATGACAGAGTACAATTTCAGTTTAAAACAAACTCTGAGTGGCTTCTCGTTGATATATTTTTTATTAACTAGACATGTATGACTATTCTCTGAACAGTAGACTATGAATAGGAAACAGAAGACTGCTTAAAATTGTTAATTGTCAGAGCAGCTATGAGACGGGCACACAAATTTAGAGAACCATTTTATTTTTGGTTTTTTAAATGACAGCCTGGTTTAGATCTTTAGTTCAAGCTGTATCACTGAAAAGCAATTAGCAACACAATTTCAGATTTATACAGCAAATATTTATGCTTGTTTTTGGGCTGGACGGTGGTGCAGTGGTTGGCAGCTACAAGGTCCTGCCTGAGGTCTTTCTGCATGAAATTTGCACTTTCTCCTCATGCGAAAGGTTTTCTCCTACAGTACAAAGGCTTTTATGTTAATTGATTACTCTTAGTTGCACTGAGGTGCCAGTGTGTGCATGCATGGTTGTTTGTCCTGTGATGGCCTAGCAACATGTCCTGCCTCAAGTTCATGAAACCTAAGAAGAAGCTTTTTTCAAAAAAGTGAAACTACTAATTTTCTCCACACCTACTCAGGAAAAGCTGATGTGTATTGGAAAAACCTAAGTTAAAAAAATACACATTGTTAAACTTTAACAAATAGTAATACTTACAGAACAGCAAGATCCAGGAAGTAAGTAAAAGAAAAGACGAAATGGAAGTTGAGGAATTCTCCACACCCTCAAATCAGGCTTGGGCGACAAAAACAGCAATCAAAAACCGGTCATACCCATATCTAATAAATACCTTACAATTGTATTGAGAACACGAGATTGAGGTTAACTGCAGGGAGGGAAACAGGAAAGTTAACAGCGGCTAATCATCACGTACAGGTGAGGCGAACACCTGACAGATAGACGCAGGATGGCCTGAAAGGACATGGGATAAGAGACGTCAGAGGAGGCGGGGCAGCTGCCCTGTGCAGGAAACTGCATTTAAATAGAAAAGCCCAGGGGGAGTGTGCACTACATCCGAGACTTCACCGCGGAGAAACAGAAGCATCATTTTAGCTGGAAAACTAAAAATCTGTTTCAGAAAGAGTCGAGCGGTGAAGAGGAAACTTGAATCATGTGTGGTAAGTCTTCTTCTTAATACCCGTGAATTATCATTCTTGTTTCTGAATTTAAAAAAAAAAAAAAAAAGCTATTGCGCGCATTTTGTGAAGAAAGCAACACACGATATGCTGATAAACTTCTACTGTTGTTCAGATTTGGATGTAATTCTAAGGATGAAAACTTGAGTTTAAATGTCTGTGATTTCCGACATTTTCGCTGTGGATCTTGAAGCGTGAAGGACTTTTACGCACAGCTGCTACGTGTCAGTGTCGTCGTTTGACTGTATACTCAAGGGCAAGGAAGCTGCAGATGATTGATCCTGTTTGGAGATGACTTAGAAGCCCGATGTTAACTTTTCTCCATTGATTGGCAAATACCTATAGGCTACATAGTGCGCGCTGCTCCTCTGTCTGCTGTTACAACAAAACCATTTTTACAACTGAGAGTAAATCTTTAACCGTTCCCCAGCCTCGCCTCGTTTATGTGAAGAAGAAGGCAGGATCAGCGATGTTTAACCTCACCCTGCCTCTGCCTGTCTGCTCCAACACTGCGCGCAGTGTGCGTCCTGTCAATGGGCTAGCTGTGTACTTACAAAACGTTTTTAACAGACCCCCCACGCACACAATTTTGGAGGAAAATACACACGCCTATTGACATACATTCACAGTTTGTGTAGTGCCTTACCTCCAACACCAGCAAGAAAAATGTGTGTAAAGATTGAACGAGACAAGTGGTCATATACAGTACTTGATGATAGAAGGTAGAAATCTAGAAAAAATGCCTGCTTGTATGACTTTATTGCATTATTTATAGTCAATGTGTCCAAAATGCCATTAAGCAAAATTATAGTGCCAAGCCTGAGTTTGAATAAAAGAGGAGCACTGTGCTCTGCAACCAAGACTTGAGTTATATTTCTGGTTCTCTTTTTTATTGAAAGGGATTTTTGCTTACCTGAACTACCAAGTGCCACGCACCCGAAAGGAGATATTTGAGACGCTGGTGAAGGGTCTGCTGAGGCTGGAGTACAGAGGGTACGATTCAGCAGGTGAGACAGTTGCACAGTACTTGCACTTACACAGAAACACACACACAGAATGAATAATACATAAAGCTTTAAGGAAAACAGCTTTGGAAATACTTACTCAAATTCAATCATTAAAGAGATGGTTTGGATTCTTTGAAGCATGGTTCTGTGAAGATGTTATGGGAAGATGCCCCCATAACATCTTCCCATAATTTGTAAATAAATTTTTACAAATTTATTTATATTTGTAAAAATATAAATAAATCCCTATAGTGGTGGAAGGCTAACAGACCACAAGGCATGAGTGTTCCAGCTGAGTTTAGCTATTTAAAACAACTCACAAACAGAAAATGTTCATATCTACCGGATGCAACTCCGTATTAGCACACCTTGAACATCTATACCTCACATTGTAAACATAATAAGTTTGGGGAGGTGAACAGCTACTTTCCTAAAGAGATTATCAGCTTGATCAATCCACCAGGCTAATTTTCCAATACCTGGAAAAGCAGAGGAACGTCTGATCTTTGATGACGTTGCACAAGTGACAGAATGTTGCACACTTCAAAATTTTACTCCATTCTTGGATCACTGACAAGTTGCAGCTTATAAGGTTGATTGTCACAGGAGCCAGCCTCAGCCAATGTCACTTTGATGAATAAAACACAAATCCTTTAGCAGAGAAATTCTGCATTGTATCACATTGATATGGGCATTCTCAGATTAAAATTGCTTAAAATAGTTTAAATCACCTGAAACCTTCTGAATAGCTCTTAGCCTTTAGCTTTTCTCTAAACTTAAGACATCATTGAGGGAAACTATTAATGATAATAACTTAATAGAAGCTAACTACAGGTTCATAAAATTGGAAAAAAGTCACGGTCTTCCAACATAGGACTCTACAGGAAGCAGACTGTTGCTGCAAGGATTTGATCATAAACACCCCCATCAGTTTAAAAACGTTATAGGAAAACAGACCTCACAACTGATATTGTGTAAAAACTGGTTTATCAGGTTGAGTCTATTAAAATAACTGATTTCAACATTGCCCAAAAATCGGCAAATCTTTTCATCTAGGTTTTAAGGGTTAAAGCATTTGTACTTCAGTTGTTACTCATTTAGTTTTGTTTGGAAGATTAAATGTTTCAGATCTTTTATAGTTTGAGAGAGAATTTTTAAAGGTACAATCATTCTGGAGTTAGGTTATATGGTTAAAATTACAATTGAAAAAGTGTAACTGACAGATGTTTTTTTTTTTTTACCTGAATGCTTAATAAGCTCCAAAGAGACACACCCATATTTACTGCACCTTGTGTTTGTCCATCCTATTTGAACAGGATGAGCTGCTTTAGCTTAGACACACTTGCAGATAGACAGACTCCTCATTTGGACATTAACTAGCAAAAGATACTTTAACTGTATTTACTTCACATCCACAAGCCAAATCTGACTGCGTCTCGAGCCTTATCACACTGTTTACATATTTTCTGCCCGCCATGAGTAAGAGATGTCTGGGGAATGTGGTTTTGTAAAAACCAGTTGGAGTTGTCATTCATCACAGGAGCAATAATTGCACGGAAGCATTCATAACTCACATTCCAGAGACCTGAGTTTGACATTTTCTGGTTTTCCGTCCGCAGGTGTTGCCGTAGACGGCCCCACCAAGACAACCACTGACCTCAACAACAACAACAGTATCTGCTTAATCAAGAAGAAGGGCAAGGTCAAGGCTCTGGAGGAGGAGATCTACCGTGAGTTCTCATATGATTGATTTCATTTCTTGCAGTTCCATAAAACCCTTTAATGATATGTCATTTTTAGTAATAAATAACACAAACCAACTTGCTGAATTTGATAGACATCCAGCATTATTCTCTCATGTTATTCTTTGCTGTTCAGAAAAAGACCGGGACATCAATGAGACTCTTCACACACACTTTGGCCTGGCTCACACTCGCTGGGCTACGCACGGAGAGCCGAGTGCTGTCAACAGTCACCCCCAGCGATCCGACAAAAACAATGGTAATAAGTCCTTTCCTGACCTGATCATCAATCATATGAAAGGACTGAATTTCTCCTCCACCTTCCTTAGTAGTGACTTCTCGCTTGTCTAGTTTAAATTGTGTCAATATGAATCTTGTAAAACTGCTTTTAAAATTATCCTATTTGAAAGAACACAGTGCAGTAAAAGACACACCCATCTGTCTTATTGGTTTTTTTAAGGTGTGTTGGTTATGTCCCTTAGCTTTTCCTCATAAGTCTGAAATGAAACAAAATGATTCCACTCTAAAATCACATTAATTTTGCAAACAGATTGTAATCCTGTAAGTTATCCTTCTAGATCTTTGCGATGTAGTAATACTTTGTTAGCACATTACAAATTGTTGCTTTGTGCAAGTGCTAAAGCCAAATTATTCTTTAAATAGCCAGCCAGACTTGCTTCACCACACACCAAGCTTGTATTTCCGAGAAGGTGTGGCAGCTTTCCATTGAACTCTAGTTTTTTGTGTTTTGAATTCAAAAAACATGAAAAGCCTTGAAAAAGAACTTATGTCTGGTTTCCTTTTTTAGAGTTTGTCGTCATCCACAACGGCATTATAACCAACTACAAAGAACTGAAGAAGTACCTGGTGAGTTGCCATGAATTTCTTTCTGAAGAAACAGGTTAGTGCGATAATTAAACCTGCCCTCCACTACAAAGTTTATATTATTACTGGAGGCCTTATGGTTACAAAGGAAAACTTTCATGATGATTTCTTGAATGAAATCTGAAGACCAAAATTATACGATTTGTATCATATTGTTTTAAAAATCAAAGTCAAGTACAGAGCTTTTAGCGTTGAAGAAGTAACAAAGTTGTAACTATGATGAATTAAAAAACTACAAATTGGAGAAAAAAGTAGAACTATTAACTATACAAACTGCTTAATCTTGTTTTTTGAGTTATATAGCACAAAGTTTTGCGCATAATTGTGAAGTGGAAAAGAAATTTCACATTCTTCTAAATATTTAAGTGTGATGTGCATAAATATTCTCCCATTTTCTTTCTAAAAATAACCCAATGCAAGAAAATGGGCTTTGAAGATCATCTAAGTAAAGCCCACCTATATCTAATTTGACCTTTGTAGCTTTACAGCTGTTCTGTAAAGGTCTGAAAAGCTTGTCAGAGAACATTAGTTAACAAAGTTGTAGAGAAGTTTAAAGCAGAGTTAGGTTATAAAACGAAATTTAAAGCTTTAAACATCTAATGGAACATTGTGGTACTCTGGAGAACTTGCAGAGTACCACAATTGGCAGAATCATTTGGCAGAATCTGTTGTTCAGACAAGTTAGTCAAAACCAAAAGCAACAGGAAATCCCATTTTCAGTTTGAGGCCACAGCAAACACATGGAAGAAAGTGTTCTGGTCAGATGAGACCGAAATGTAACTTTCTGTCCTATCTGCAAAACAAAACATGTGGTGGAAAACATTCACCACATGTACATTTACGTACAATAAAAAAAGATTAACACATGGTGAAAAAAGTTCATGAGGTTAAAAATGGCAGCAAAATCTTACATGTTGGTAGCATATTTTGTCAAAAACTTATTTCATAGAAGACTCCGGACTGATTAATACAGTGTTGTTTAATTATCAGGGGGAAAAATCAGTTAAATCCTTACATTCTCTGAGGCCATTTTCATGTGTTAAACCATTTTCTTTCCGTCCCTCAGATCACCAAAGGATACGAATTTGAGTCAGAGACAGATACAGAGGTGATCCCAAAACTGATCAAATACCTGTATGACAATCGAGAAAACAACAGCATCACGTTCTCCACACTGGTGGAGAGAGTCATCCAGCAACTGGTGAGCGTCTCACACAGTAAAACCACAATCTAACTTCACACCACCATGTACAGTAGGTTATGTCCTGCTCTTCTGGTGAAACTCAACTCTTTTTCATTATTAATGCAAGAACCTTCCACTCCTCAGCTGAAGTGAAGGAAACTTGCTCTGTTTCGTAAAGTTCTTTCTTAAGTGACACATATTTATATGAGCAAAAACACTTTTAATACTGAGTGAAACAAAACGTTGTGAAAAAATATCTCCATGGAAGCGGTCCCAACAGAGTCACATGTGACATCATTAGTCATAGAATCAGATGTTTTTTTTTGAGATGAAGCATACTGTTTTATGTTTTCCATTGTGTGAGTAATGTTTTAAAGCTTCATTCAGTCTGCAGTGAGGCTTAACTAAAACGTGCATTTTTGGACTGGAAGTAATGGAAACCAGATAGTCCAACCTTACACTAGTGACACCCTCCTTTTGCTTCCTGTTGCATTCACTCATACCCCCTTTCCTCCCCACCACAGTCCCACACTCAGCCAGCTCTGTTTCCAGTAAGCACCGCGAGCAGCTGTGTGGCCAGCACTTTCGAAACATAGCTGATGTTATACAATACAGCTCCTATTGCTTTTAGACTTTCCCTCCAGTACCTAAATACTCCCAGGCCTCCCCAAGTCACCCCCCGCATCTTTTAAACCCCCACAGAGTGAGAAAAAAATAAGATTTTGTATATTTTAAAGGTGTTTGAGGCAAGACAAATTTGTTTGCCCATTCATGCACAAGGAAATTTTAGTCATTTAGTCAAAAGCTTCACAAAAGCACTTGGCTTGTCCTTAATGGAACACATACAAATTGACAATTTCTGCATGTCACAGAAATACATTATTGTTTATAATTAGCTTAAAGATGTTTAAGCATGTAGCAGTACTCACGGAGCGAGGATTACAACTTAGATAATAACTACATGTTGTCCAAAAACAGAACCTTGAGGATTCCTACTTCTTTTTGCACTCCAGTTCATATTTAGCAAATGTCTTAAAATAAAAAGGTTTCACTTTTTTCTGATTTATCTGACAGTGACACCTGCTTCTCTTCCCTTCTTTTAACATGCAGCTGCAAGATGTGTTTATTTTAGGATGTTTGTTCAGTTAACACAACGTCTCTGTCTCTGTGTGTTATAGGAAGGAGCCTTCTCTCTCGTGTTCAAAAGCCGTCATTACCCTGGAGAGGCTGTGTCCACCAGGTTAGTCAGAACTCACTGACTTGTTCACAGGCAACGCTGAGATTAGGCTTCACATATCATCCATCCAGCCAGATGAGTCGTTGCTGTTATTAACACAATGAAGCAATATCTGGACTGATTAGGAGACGAAGCCCCCGCTTATTAATTATGGCATTACTCTGGAATCCTTTTTGCTTCCAGTAATGGGCAGCTGTGGTCATGTGAGTAGCTCCTCGTCCAGTGGAGTGAGTTGGTATGTTCTGCATATTAAGATCTGAGGTTCAATTCAGACTGCTGTTCCCTCCTGGGCCTCTTCCGAAGCTTTGAGGGCAACGCCCCCCTTTCTGACTTATTTACAGAAAGACTACAGAGTTTCCTGTTTCAGCTCTGGGAAACTGAAGGGGCAAAAATCACCAGGTTAATTACTTCTTATCAACTTTTTTTTTTTTGCGTTATACCATTCCCAGGTCAATGAGCGGTCACAGATCAGGAGGAGAGTTACGGGAGTAGGGCTGGTAAATTGAGACGGGTTGGGTGTAACTTGTGCTTTATGCAAACAGTTCATCAAGCAAAACTTGCTGGCTCACTTGCTGGTTAAACCAAAGGCTTAGTTTTCCTGTTTATCAACATGAGCTTGAAAGAAACATTTAAACCAATTATTTTAGCTTGCAAATTCTATGGCTACACACACGATCTTCATGTTTTAAATGTTCATCATAGTTGATGAAGGTGGAGTGAAGGGCCTATTATCTGATGTAACGGCCTCCACCCTTCTTGTGGTATCAAAGATCAGCCACCCAGCAGGAAAACTGCTGTCTTAATTTCTACTTTTCCTTCTTTGACCTATTTTCACTGTTAGTCATCCATTTAAAGTGTTTGCACATATTTATTTTTCTAACCCACTGAGACATTTCTAATTAATAAGAAAATGATGTGTGGAGACGATGACAACTTAGTGTATAGTTTTCAACCTAGAACATATTTGGAAACTGAGCACGTGTCTGTTTGCATGTCTCCTTTGTCAAATCCCACACCCTCTAGAACAATTAAAGAGCATGCATTAGTGAGGCCCAGGAGAAAACTGATGCAGAAAGAAAAGACTGATCTGTACAATAGAAAAACAAAAAGTAAGGAGAGGCTGCTGTTTCTTGACAGGTGGTGTCAAACTTGCATTAAAGGGATAGTTGAGGATTTTTGAGGTGAGGCTCTGTTTAAAGGTTATGATCCATTAATATCATACTTGCAGAAGATAACTCTCTTTATTTCTGTTTTTATAGGGGTCACTTAAACAAAAGTATCCTTTGTTTAAGTAACTGTTATGAAAGTAAAGTGCTAACGATAAAATATATTCAAACTAATAGTTGTGTAAACCTTTACATCCTAAAATGATGCAGACACACCTTGAATATCTGCAAAACTTTAGTTAATAAATGTATTAGATTTGGTACAATTGATATGATAAGGAAGTAAACAAACAGAATTGAAGATAGGGGGAAAAACTTTATTTTAACTTACAATGACACAACATGATCAGGTATCAGGCTATAAAGGAGAGCATGTTATTGTATCTGACATTGCTTTGTGTTTAAAAAACCTAACCATTGTCCCTCTCCCTTTCCTTCTTTCCGCCTTGCCTGCTTTGTTCTCATCTCGGCAGGAGAGGAAGTCCGCTGCTCATCGGTGTGCGAAGTGAGCACGAGCTGCCAACCGAGCAAATCCCTGTGCAGTACAACAGTGGTAAGCTCTGTTCCTTTTGTCCTGCTGTCATCCACTTTTACCACATCTTAAATTCACTGCTTCAGCAGCAGCACATCACCTGATCACAGTTGTTCAAATGGGTTGTATTTAGAAATATCCTCCAGCTGTTTTTTTTCATCAGTTGCACAACTTATGAAAAGTTGCTGATTTAAAAAAAAATCTAAGAGTGGAGGACAGACTCTCTTATTTTTAACTGTATTTTCTATAGGAACAGTCTTCATTTTTTTGTCTTTTATATCTTGTTATTTAGATTTTGTTATATGATGTAACTCTTCTTTCAAAAACATTTTATAAGTTATAACCACAAAGAGCCTTTTTGTGGTTGAGCAACAAAATAAAATATGTCTATAGCTACAAAACCTTCTTAACTAATACAAAATATTAATAGATTTAAAGTTATACACCATTTTAAAATTAGTTTTTATTGTGAAATTAAAATACATTTATTTTCTTTATTAGATTAAATAAGAAAAAGGTACATTTTTAAAATGAATCCTTTCCTTAGATAGATCATAAAAATGAAAGCTACACAAAAGTAATTTGAATAAGAAACAAACTGAAATGTAGCAAGTTCTTAAACCAGCGTCTATATTATCATTGATTATACAAAGTAATGTTATTCAGTGATTGCAGTTTTGTTTGCATTGTGTTTTTATAGTTCTGCAAAAAAAAATACAAGAACATACATTAGTTAAATGTAAGGAATGCAAAGAATAAACAAGTATTGTACACAGGTTTCTGGGGTACTGTTCTCTCAATCCTAAGCATAATATACAGACTAACAATAGATTTAGCAAATTCAAACAGGAATAAACAGCAAATATTTGTCATTTGTCTTTTAGCTGCTCATATGAAGAATCTGGGAATACAATAGAGTCAGTCATTAATATATTTTATGTGTTTGGGCCTGAAGCTTTCTTGCTAATTCTTTCAGGTTGGAGAGATAGTTCTCTCAAGAAAGATCAATACATCCCTGTCCATAAGAAACTAAATTAACACACTTTCTCATTACTGTATAGAAATTAAGTAAAACAATCTTTACATAGAGTTTTGATTGGAACTAAAACACCAAATATGAAACCAGCACCAGTGGACTTCACACAAAAAAAATATGTCCTTATGTTTCTGGATAAAGGTCTCTTTTCCTGTGGGTTAAAGTTTCAACTTGCTTTTCTGAACTTTGTCTGCTGCTGCCAACAGAAACAAGCCCACAATGTCTGCCAAAAGACATTGTGTTGGAGTAACATGAGATGTTTTTGGTCAATGATAATTATTACGCAATCACTTTTTTCGGAGGACTTTCCTTGAAAGATGTTTTTATTTAAAGAGTTACTGTTGAACACCTCTGCAGGTTTTGCTAGAGTAAACCGTAAAGAGAGTTTTTCTTTGCTGTACTTCATTCATTACTTTGCTTAAGAATGGGACACTGTGATCCCTCTCTGTATGATAACCCTAAGTGCCACATTTAAACAAACTCTTTAACAAACATGTCTTCCTTGATCTAAATGTTTTTTATTCAAAACTGAAAAGTAACAAAATTGCTTTAGGTGTTATAAAACGTAACATATTGAAATATTAAATGTAGTACTTCTATTTTGGTTATTTTGATTAACTAACCTAAGTAAAAAATATAGAACAAACACTGGACAAACTATTGAATAACTTTAAGCATACATGATTATTTTGCAGAACGTTACACCTTCTTGGTGTTCTGCTCTATTTGTTCTAGAGAAGGACAAGTACACTGAGATAATATTAGCCAATTTACTGGCCTGTCTGCTACGGGTCGCCAGCTGCTGTTTGTATGTCCCTATCTCTAGTTTTAAAACAGTTTTACCATTCATAAAAAGTCCGGTCAGCATTCCTTTAGTTTCCCCATTATCACTGTTAGTCTTGTAAGCATAGGCAATGTGTGGGAGCTTTTAATCTGTCACCTGACTGGCAATGTGCTGCAACAGGTTGGGGACGGCCAATGCTGCTCTATTCTTTACGCTACGCAACCAGAGAAAAACTCCACCTAATCAGGTGTTTCCTTTAGCAACTGTAACTTTAAAATCTTTATTACACCTTGAAAACTTTATAATTGGCACATGCCTACTCCAAACTCAGTTATGCTCTGTAAATGTGAGCAGTGTAAACAACTGCATACTTCGTCTGTTTGCTTTATTTCTCTTGTGCTTATAAATTATTCTTCACTATCTTATCAGCAGAACATGCGGTTATTAATGATCTATATAAGAGAAGTGCAAAGTCCAAAGCAGCACAATAATTTTGTTTAAATGACGCAGAGAATTCTGGCCAGGTGTTTTGTAAGTGTAATGGAAGATAATAGTTGTTGAATTGTTTTAAAATTGATTAATTAATAAATTGATTAATTGAAGAAGGAAAGTATGAGTAACGACTGCACAATAGAAGAAAGAGCTTTTCGTGAGAGACAGACATTTTTCTGTGGGACACAGTCAGACTTTAGTTAATGGGATCATTAGTAAGGAATCAGTTACGGTGACATAATTAAACTCAGTATAATTTTCGCTTCTGTCACCTGCTTCCTTAAGCTGAAAGGGCAGATGAGTTTAAATCTTAGACTGAAGATCTATAGAGCTAACCAAACCATCTCTGCTCTTCAACTATTTTTCTAAATATGAAACTCCTGGCTCACTCTCTTGAGATTCACCAGTTTTCTAAAGGTTGCTTTTAATTTAAAAATAAACAGTAATATACAAAGTAGTTCTGAATATATCATAGAAAGTAATAGTTTGTTGTACTTAAATGTATCAGTGTCAGTTTTTGAGCAGATGAAGGAGTCTCTTGTCTTGGAAAGCTGCTACATGTTTTATCTACAGTCTCATGATTCTGTGCTGTTTCATCTAAAAGGACATCCTAGGATATTTTCTTTTGTGTAAATGTACAATTACAGTGAAACTGGAAACTTAGTCAAAGATTTCTTACTTCCTAAAGATCTGATTTAACCCACTAACTCTTGAATTAAACCTCTGTAGGTCACATAAAGGAAGACGTTCATGAGAAGAACAGCCATAATCGCACGGACTCGCCCAACGCCATCAACTCAAACGAAGATGGCAGGGCTGTGGAGTACTACTTTGCCTCTGACGCTAGGTGGGAAAGAATTTGTCTTGTGAATCAAGCATAGAGCTATGTTATTCAGCTTTTCACAGCCATTATGCCTTCTCATCTGTCCCCACGTCTGCCTAGTGCACATTTCTATTGCTTGCTGCAGCACTCATTTGCTTCCTTCCTGTGTTTCTGCGTCCACAGTGCCATCATCGAGCACACTAACAAGGTGTTGTACATGGAGGATGATGACATTGCAGTTGTGAAAGGAGGTGAACTCTCCATCCACAGGATTAACCGGCAGGCCGGTGAGGATCCAGTGAGAGCAATTCAGACGCTGCAGATGGAGCTGCAGCAGATCATGAAAGGTTGGAAAACTGTTTCTACCGTGTCAAATTGCCTTTGTTTTAATTTAATTGACAGGAACTCCACTAGAAGAGAGTAACACTTAGATAAATGCTTATATGGGGGTGCCTGCACTATGATATTGGGTCAGATCAATGTAATAGACTGATACTTGCTCGCCCTCTGCTGGCTGAATAGGGGAAAACACTATGCCTATAGTAATTTTTCAGTTAATGTTGTCTGCACATTATTGCCAAATGTTTTGAAATAGTAGGCATTATACTCATAACTTTTGAGAATATCCCAAAAAGGATATTGCTTTGTGGACAGAAAATACCCTCCCAAAACTATTTCTCACAGTTGCATGATTCTCCAATCCAAAGAACCAACCTCCAACACTAGTGTGCCAACACTTTGCATTACACCTGGTTATGTCAGGTTTGGATGCAGCAGCTCAGCTATGCTAACCTATTTTGCGCTCGTTATTCTTGAGCTAGTCTGAAGCCGTCATAATGTTTGCAGCCAGCTGTAGACAGACGATGCCTCAACTTGCCCCATATTCACTCTGATCTTACAGGGCTTACAACTGGCAGTTGATTTGCTGCTGTTCCTAATCTACTTTGTTATGACAACACTAACCGGTGACCAAGAAATGTTAATTGCGGAGGAAATTACATGAATGCACGGCACCATGCTGGAGTTTAATGAGCTCTTGAGAGGGATGCACTCTATCACAAATGTTTGCAGAAGCATGACAAGTTGCTTCAATTTAAAGATTGGAGTGGTGTCTCAATACCTTTAGTAATAAAGTGTCTATCTTTTCTTTTTTTTTGTTAAGAAGAAAAATTTCATTGTCATTGTGTATCGTTCTTATGTCTTCTTAATCTCTGCAGGAAACTTTGAAGCTTTTATGCAGAAGGAGATCTTTGAGCAGCCGGAATCAGTAGTTAACACCATGAGAGGCCGGATTTGTTTTGAAACTAATACAGGTGATCACATGTTTTTTTTTTTAAAGTCCTGTTTTTAATCATTTCATACTTTCTTAGCAAAAATCCTATTTAGAATCATTAGGAATTTGGTAGATTATTTCTTTAAAACTTCCAGTGTTTCAAATATGAAACAGGTGTCGAGATAAACTGTTCCAATAAATTAAACTGTCTTTTCCTTTATTTCCCAAGTGATTCTTGGAGGCTTGAAGGACCACCTGAAGGAGATCAAACGCTGCAGGCGGCTTATCGTGATAGGCTGTGGCACTAGTTTCCACGCTGCAGTTGCTGTAAGTACAGCTAGTCAATTGTCATATATGCCTTTAGAAGATCTCATGACATTTCATGGTCAAAACTTGAACATACCCATGACAGTGCTAATAAAGCGTCTGTTTTTCTTTTTCTTCTGCTCAGACCAGACAGATCCTGGAGGAACTGACAGAACTGCCCGTAATGGTGGAGCTGGCCAGCGACTTCTTGGACCGCAACACCCCAGTCTTCAGAGACGACGTTTGCTTCTTCATCAGTCAGTCAGGTAAAATAACCTCCATCCGAGGTTGTGTTTTTTTTTTTTTTTCATTTTTCTTTCTGTCACTAAAGCCTGGATCCTAAAAATATCTTAAAATAACTTCTCACCTCTCATGTGAAACAACTTCATGCCAAGTTCTGCTTTAAGCTTGACCTTAATGTTCTATAATTATACATTATAATGTTTCACTCTCTCCGCCCCTTCAGGGGAGACAGCGGACACCCTGATGGCCCTGCGATATTGCAAGGATCGAGGGGCTCTTACTGTGGGTATCACCAACACTGTGGGGAGCTCCATCTGCAGAGAGACTGACTGTGGGGTCCACATCAATGCAGGACCGGAAATAGGAGTGGCTAGTACTAAGGTACACTCCCCTCAGCATAATCAGTCTGTAATTAACTACATTTCAAATCACTACATTATTTTGAAGGCTTTCTTCTATTTGAATCAGAGCATACATATGCTCATCATGGACTTTTCATTACATATTTGAACTAATCTTATTCCTGGATGAAGTAACATACAAACAAACAACTCCAGAAATTTTTCTGAAAACTAAGTGGGAGCACATTTAATTCATTGTGGATTGTATCTAATCACACAGTCATTATGCACACTGTCCAAAATATTTACATTACATTCACACATATTCATCAATATTTGCCTACATGTCACTTTAACAAGTTGCAGAGAAACTACATGGCTTTTCTAGCCACTGACGAGGTCCTGGCATAATTCTCACCAAATATTTGGCAAGCTTTCTTATCAGAATTGGTGGAGTTCATTTAAACTGATTACTTTCCTGGATTTTAAGCATATTGCATAAATATTTAACAGACCAAAGGTCAGGACTATTCTGGAAAATAACATTAGTGTCCTTTGTCCATTCCATACTAGTTTCTGTGTGTTTTTGCCATCAACCTTTTTCCAAGTTTCTAATATTGCATCCAAGTTCAGAAGAAATGAAGTTATCAGTCAGAAACTGGCATTTAACCTTAAGAGGAGCGTGTGTAAACTTCTCTCCAGTGCTACAGATTATGAGACTGATAGAATATCAATTTGGAATCCTCCTTTCAGCAAAAGTCATACTTAGGAAGCACCGCTGAGCACTAAAATAAACATTTTCCTTTCAGAGAAAAAGCTTTATTTCCACATATGTATAGATTTTTTTTTAACATGAATAGCCTTCAACAAATCAAATGATTTTCATTTATACACAAACCAACTGTTTTAATTAAATGCTAACTAAGAAAAGAGTAGGTCGAGGAATATGAACACAGAGTTGTGCAATTTGATACTGTTTTTGCTTTTACTGGACCAGATAGTCTTTACTCAGGTGTTGAGTGTGTGCTTCCCTTTCAGGCCTATACCAGTCAGTTTGTGTCCCTCATCATGTTTGGCCTGATGATGAGTGAAGACAGACTCTCACTGCAGAAGAGAAGACTGGAGATCATTCACGGCCTCAAGATGCTACCAGGTTAGTATTACCAATTGCAGGATCTAAAAACCAAAACAGAAATAACTCTTCAAATATGTATAAGGATTCTAGATCATGTTAGAAAAATAGTGTGATGCAATAGCTGTGTGAAAAGGTAGATCTTTAATCCATAAGATATCAATGTGACCATGACTAACTTTTATACATTCTCACAGAGCTGATAAAAAAGGTGTTGTCACTGGATGAGAAGATTAAGACCATAGCCAACGAGCTGTATCAGCAAAGGTCACTTTTGGTTATGGGACGAGGGTACAACTACGCCACTTGCCTTGAGGGGGCGCTGGTGAGTTAAGGATTTCATAGTACTGTAGCCTCTGAATAACTAATTTCTCCCTGCTATTACATAAATATTATACATGCTATATATATGTGCACTTTTTATGCACCTTATATTAAGAAATGTTAGAGTAGAGAAGTTACATTAATTAATTTATAATCACATATTTAACATAATCTCAATAAATTTTATTTTCCTTATTTTATTGTAGAAAATCAAGGAAATCACATACATGCACTCAGAGGGCATCCTGGCCGGAGAACTGAAGCACGGTCCTTTGGCACTCATCGACAAAGACATGCCAGTCATCATGGTTATCATGCGTGACGGCTGCTACACCAAGTGTCAGAATGCTTTGCAACAGGTCACTGCCAGATCGGTAAGCCCTGAATAGAATATATAAAAAAATAAATAAACACACACACATTTTGCTAGAGGAAGCCCTCAAGGTGGTAAAACGTAATCCTTACGCTGTGCAACTTCTTGGTTTCTCTCTCCAACAGGGCCGACCCATTCTTCTGTGCTCTCAGGATGATTCAGAGCTGATGAAAAATGCATACAAGACCATTGAGCTGCCACAGACTGTGGATTGTCTGCAGGGCATCCTCAGTGTCATCCCCCTACAGCTGATGTCCTTCCACCTAGCTGTCCTGCGAGGATATGATGTAAGTAGCAGATTTTCTTACTCACAAGAACTTTTGACATGCATCAGACATTTTGTACCAGATTCAAATATTCCAACTCCTGTAGGTCAGTGCGATTTAATATAGCAAAACATAGAGGTGCAAAAATAAAACACACAGGACATCAGAATGGTAGCAGCATTATGCTTAGGGATGTCAAAGTTCAGACCTAAATCTGGCTGTGAATTTATTCATTGTCTGTGAGGTGTGCCTCAGGAAGCTTCTTTTCCCAGATACTTTGTTTTTTAGTGTGTGGCAACAAACTGGCTTTGCAACTTGTTGTATAATGGCAGTGTTTCCTTCCAATGTAAAAGAGAAGGAACTTTTTCTTAGTTGTTGCGTACATTTCTCCAGGTTAAGATTTATGTCTGAATTCATGGGAACTTGACTTTCTTGTACAACTCACCTTTTGTAATACAGTGTCCAAATTTGGTCATTTTACTGTACACCCGCAGTGATTGATCTTATGTAATTTTCTCAACTGCTCTCTCACACTCTCTTTTTCCAGGTTGACTGTCCCAGAAACTTGGCCAAGTCTGTGACTGTGGAATAATTACAGTCTACAAAGCTCAGCAGAGGAGACAGGTGGCCTTGGGTGATTTACGGAGCAATTGTGCAATCAAACATCGGGTGTGTGTGGAAGGGTTGGGGTGAAGAATGGGGACCATAGTGTGTTTGGATTATACTGTGAGTTAAAGAGAAAGCTGCAGAGCAAAGAAGGGTTTAAAAAGGCACTATAAAGAAAAAAGACACAGAAAATCAGAAATGTGAAATCTGACCACAGCTTTATGGAACAATCCATAAAGCCTTCTCAACAATGCTGACAGCCAAAGAAACCTTCTGTGCCTCTTTATCGTTAGTTGAGCCAAAACCTGTCATATGAATAACCGTAAGGAACGGAAATGGTACACTGAAGTGTTTACTATTGTGCAATATGGACCGCAAACTCAGATTTTGAATGTACATTATGACAAGGTCATTAATTCTCCCCCTATGTTGTACGTCATTGTAAAATTCAAAAATTTTGTTATTATAGTGTCATTTTCTAAATTTCATTGTAAAATCATCAAATTACTGGGCCTGAAGAACCAGTGAACTATAATCTTATTTTTTTATATTGTAATTATATTTTAATTTAAATATTTTGTTTTGAGGCCAGTTCTAAGGTGTTCATCCAGGTCTTTTTTTAAGGTTTCTTTACTTCTTTTTGCCATGGGGAATTTGTAAAAGCACAAAAAGCACTGCAACGCTGCAGTAAAAAACTAATTATTACAAATCATTTTTATTACATTTGACAACTATTTTTATGGATCCTATGGCAATGATATTCTGTATATAACAGAATTTTTTTATTTTGTTTTTATAGGGGCTAAGCAGATAACGTGATTGACATCTTTATGATTGTATTTGATATTGTGTGTTTTATAATGTTAAATAAGCACTACCAATCAATAAATTAATGAATTATTACTTTCAGGCTGGTCAGTTGTTTTTTCTTTTCTTTTTCTTTCTTGTATGGATCACTCTTCATTGGACAATTCATTGTGTGTGTTTTTAATTGATTTAGTTTGAAACGTTTTTGGTATTTTTGAGGCTTTTAAGAGGCTAAATGTTAGCCTGATTTGTTGATTCACAAAAAAGAAATTTGATATACAGAAAGTTGCTGGAACTCCAGTCTCACCATCTACACTGAAGTTTTATACTAATAATGATTGTGAGTGTTAACCAACAAAATAAAAAATTGGAAAACTCCACATATTTAAGATTTGCAGGCTTTCCACATGGAGAAGTCAAGTGTCACATCAAGCGAGATAAAAAGCTTTGCTATTTGACCTAAATGGCAAGAACAGTGTCTGCACCACCTGTCGAGCATGACGTTGGTAGCATCATGTTGAGGGTCTGTTTTGCTGCCAGTGATACTATTGCATTGCAGTTGATGGAATAATAAAAATGGAGGAGGGCGTCTAAATTCAAAACCTTCTGAAATCAGTAGCAGAATGTTTATAACTTGAAAATTATTAGGTCGGTGTCCCAGCAAGACAATGTTCCCAAACACATATCATGACTGGTTTTGGGAGGATAAAGCAGACTAACATTATTCTTCAGGAAATCTATTGAAAATGTAACTTGTAAGATGGAAACCAATTTAAATTAATATTACCAACTTTTTATATCACCAAGAAGCATGTAGGCTGTCTACATAGTTTCTGGATTTTTTTTAATTTAAGTATAGATTTCAATTTATTCACATTTTTAGTGTTGATCAAATCGTATAAAAATTTATTGTATTAATTTGGTTTTATGGTTAAACAGAGTGAAAAGACAAAGGTGGAATAATGAAGAGGACATTGCATCCTGTGTACTACTGAGATATTCTTATTTTATGCTTTTTCTTATCCAACCAGTTTTCGGTTCATTTAAATGGCTAAAGGATTTCCTTATTAATCCATATTAAAATTGTCTGGTAAGTAGCCTGTGCTAGTGTATGAAATATTAGTATGATAAATTGCATTAAAGCTACATTACAAAATATTTTTTTAAACACAAATTGATCGAAAAATACACCCCAACTGTGAAATTACGATTAAAGAGAATTGTACCATAATGACATATTACAGTCAAAATGTATACTTAAAAGGTTTGCACAGAATTCTTAATGGGAAATTCTGTCAGATGTTATTACGAGTGCATAATTCAGTAGATATGGTATCTTTCTTTACTTTGAATCCAGTGCCAGAAGCTGACAGCTAAGTGAGAAAACCAAAGTACACGTCTACTGTGTTAGAACAGATCTAAAACATGTAGCGATTAAAAACTAGGGTTTAATCTGTACCTTTAGATATATCTGATAAAAATGCTAAACAAACTTTCTCAAGGAAGTTAATGTGTTTTCTTTTTTTTTTTTTTTGTGAACGTAAACTGTGCGGAATGACGTCACCCTCTTTCCTCGCTCCTCTGTCTCTGCTTGTTTCGGCTTCTCCGCGCTGCGCTGCCGCTGGAGTTAGCTCGGACCAGGGTCTGCCTGTTTGTCAGTGGTGAGAGTCACGACTCTGGTTGTTTTAAACTTCCCCCCCCCCCTCCACTTCACCGTCGTTCCTAAAGGAGTGGGAAAGAGTTTGACTCGCGTTTTGGATGCATGGGAGCTTCCTGGGAGCGGCGAAAGGAGAAGGTAGGTTTGACTGCTGCAGCTACCGCCTCCTGTCGTCGTCCCTCTCGGACTGTCGGGGCTTCCAGCTCAGCCCCGGCGGCCCGACTACCGCATTGCTGCCCATAGATTGGAGGCAGGCTGGTGGTTTAGGCCCCACCGACTGTGTGTCCGGTTAAACATTTGATTAATTCAGGTAGTGGTTATTTTGGCGCTTTCTTGTATCAAAGCTGCGAATACCAGCGGTACCCGGTGTCACACTGCTTTATTGCTCGCATACCTCCGTGTTGTACCTCTGCTTTAACATCATGTCATCAATTCACTCCCTTCACAAATGACCCATATGAGTTGCATTTCATTGGGCCTAACGTGATCAGATCAACAAACGTGCCCACAGCTGTGAAACACAAACACAGCTGCAGATGTGATGAACGCATGTACTATTTTCACCCCCATCTAGTTTATTTGGTATGCCAGATACTTGTCAGCGACTGAGACTGAGCTTGTATACAGTGAATTTACCTGTCATGTGTAGAGGAATCACAGAAGCACTCCCTTCATCCTTTATCGCCACTTTCCCTTCATCCTTAATTGACATCAGAAGCAGCAGCAGCAGCAGAGTCTTGGATGTAGATGTGTGCTGTTTTATAACGCTGCTACATGACAATGAGACATACTTTTCAGGTCATGTTAATCTGATATGACTCCTTATCCACCTCCCTACTGAGAGCCACGTCAGACCCCAAAGCTGGGCTAGGCTCATGATGAGCTGGACAATAGCCATGATGAGTTACTGTGGAGGATGCTGATGATTATGTGAAGGTCACAGCTCTCTTCTGCTCTTTAACTGGTAAGATGAAAAAAGTACATATATCCACAAAGTCCTGTTGGTCACCATTAGGCACACCAGTATGAGGTTCATGGTTACCTTGAGGCAGAATACTCTGGTTTCACATTATCACAGTTTATGTGCAGGAAAGCAGTGATTCCTTACAGTATGTACTGCGGCTAAAATAACTGTGTGGTAGTTCTTACGTTAATAATAATGATATTAATTATTCAATGGATAGACTTAAGCAAAACTATTTAAATGGATTGATAAGTTATGTTAGAATATTTCCACGGTCAGGTGAGATTCAGCTGTTTGGCCACAGTAACAATATTTGGAATCAAGATGGATTTTTCACACCAAAGAATACTACACCAAGTGTCAAGCATAGTGGCAGTAGGGTCATGCTAAGGAACATTTTTCCTGCTAGTGGTCATGGTTCATTGCACAAAGTAGATAGGCTCCAAGTCCTTCAACCTCACCTCAAAGCAAAAACTAGATGTTGACACTTGGATGCAATTTCTAAAAAATAAAGTACAGAATAAATGAGGTAAATAGAGATTATGGTGGTTAGAAGGACTGATTGAATAATAATAATGATTAAGAGGAGAAACGCTGGAGAAAGACTTCAACAATTTCAGAATCCTAAAATAATACCCACTAGAACCACAAATATGTAAAAAGATAATAATAAAATACAACCAATCTAAGGTAAAATGAAGGATGAGAAAACTGAATATACAAGGAATCTTAGATGATGTTAAAATTTAAGAATTACAAAGTTTACACTGGACATTTACGTTTGATGTCGATTTAAAAAAAATTAAACTTCATCCTGCATTTTTTTCTCACTCTCTTTTTCACAAGATCTGAGGAATCTGAAAAACTGGTATGATAAAATCAGTCATATATAGGGGGGCACGACTATTTATGATGAAAAACTTAATGAAAAGCACCTTACTTACTGTTAGCCAATGTAGAAACTTAGAAATTGCAGAGATGTGAACTCTCTGTCAGGATTCTTGCAGCTGTCTTGCAGTTATGATACAATATTTTTACTAAGACAAAAAAGCTGAACATTGCAGTGATGTATTCGTGGTCCTCAGGGCTCACAGTTCTTCATCTATTAGATGGTCTGAGGAGGGCATTACCCTCCTCAGCATCTACTCAGATGTCTGCTAATCACGCATTCATTTAAATCAGGTGTGTGAAGAAACATGTAGAACAGCAAGCCCTCAGGACCAGGATGAAGTAACGCTGATCTATTCTGTCTACGGCTGAGAGAGAAATGGTCAACTTAAGGCGATTTTTTTCTTTTGTTGCTATAATACTTAGTTTGAAACATTTTTAGTGTGAGGTAATATCATATCTGGGGTTTTTTTAAACAAAAATAAAATATGACAGCAAGATCTAAACGGTTACATCAGTAAAATCCCAGTTAATCTAATGTTAATTCACAAATGCTTCTTGCACAAATCACTGTATTTTTCTTTCATTTCACTCTTCACTGAGTAACAGATGGTTTTTTTTGTGAACTAGAAAAAAAGTATTTTAAATGTTCTTTATTTCTACAACCAGGTTTTACAAGTCAGTCATTAGTCTAGAAAATAATCATCATCTTGTAGTAGGCCTGAATATTTATAATTTATTACTTTACTCAGAGCAGATATTTTTTATCCTTTAAATCAATGTTTAGCAATGTTTAAGTTGCTAAACATTAACTAAAGCGTTTCTTTACTAAATGATTGGTGGTGGTCTCTGCTTTCTTGCTGCTTAGGAACAAACCTCTGTAAACGTCTTTGCATGGCATTTTATGTGAGGTTGATTTTTGATGGTTAAAATATTGACTTCATTTAGTAATTTTATTCACCATTGTGTACATTTTTCTTCTTTAGCTGTTCTTTTTGACAAAGGAATGAGGTTTGTGGTGTGCTTCAGATTTTAACTACGTTTGCAGCAGCAGCTTTGTCATGATGTAGTCACCACTGAGAGCCTGAAATGTGATCACAATTGATGCTGTGACTCATCCACCTTGCAGGGTGGCTTTAGTAGTCCAGGTTTTATCATGGGAACATCAGCTTTACCACATACTAATCAAATCTTATTTAAATATGCACACATGTCTAAGATTAAATTCAGATTTTAGACAATACTGAATCTAAATTGTTAGGATAAAAATAAAAATATCTGTATTTTAGTGGTGGTTCTTCTATACTTAAATAGCGAACACAATGTTGTAATTAATTGAGTACTGTCAATCCATTAGTATTTGGCTTTTCCTACCCATGCTATTATTTCATCAAGTACCTCAGAAGGCATGCTATATTGAGAATGCTGAGAAAAATAAATCAGCCAGCCTTTCTCTGGGAGGAAACCTGGGGAAATCCAGAAAAGACCAAACGAGTGAAGAGATCCCAGTGCCAAAAACCACCATGACAAATTCCTGACAGAGGAACACAGGCGGCTAAGTTATTTACAGCTCTCCTTTCAGGTGTAGGAAGGGAGCTAAATGGATGTGAGAAAGAATCCATACAGCAAATGAAACAGAGAAAGAAAGATTTATGCAAAAGTATAAAGGTAGAAAGTCTATAGGGTCAGAGTGTAGTTAATTTAGTCAAATAAAGGTTACCAAATGAGGAATGGCTTTTAGGAAACATCATTTGCCTCTGCAACCATCTTCAAATGCAACAAGCATAAACAGGATTCAGGATTCACCCTAAATATTGCTTTGGGCTCCACTTCACTTGATATTAGAAAATCTTGCTTTTGGTATAAGTTGTTTAGAAATAACTTTAAGCGGTTTAGAAGTGCACTGTTTACTTGATTTTTACTTAATTATATTATCATGAGAATCAGCATATTCCTAAAGTACATGTATAGGAAAATTATGGTTTTTTTTATAATAACGCTTCAGTTGTCATGATGACATGTTAAATTTCATTATTGATGATATTTAGAGTTTATCTCTATCAACATATTTTTGGAGTGATTGAGTTCAGTCATTAATCCGGCCCTCAATTTCCCACATCTCCTGTGACCCAAATGGGAAAATGACTGGCCAGCCTTGTTAGGAACCAGACCAGCTTCACAGCATGGTTTGAATTAAAGAGCAATAATGTTGCAGGGCTACGTTATTGCACATGAACGCTGCAGTATATTTTTACGAGAAAAGTGTGTGGCCAATCCAATGACCCGTTTCAGCTGATGTGAAGAAGACAATGAGAAATCAAAGTTTCACTAAAAGAGACAGGAAATTCAAACCGGATTATTGTTCAGGTTTGTTGAAAATGCCAACATGTCCAGAAAAACAATTAAGAATTGCCAAATATGAACGATTGAGAAAGATTGCTGCCTCAAAGCCACAGAGGCCAACCAGACATCACTGTGTTGTTTTATATAACAGGAGCTTATTATTTTTCATCTCTATTCCCAAACAAACTGTGGTTTTTTTGTTAAACACAGTACTCTCTTTCTGCAAATAATATATGCAAGTTATGTTGTCAAAGTTGTTATGTTAGCCAGGGCAATATATTTAAAAAAGCAGTGTATTTCTGTGTGAAAACAAACACTGATAACAGGGTTTTAACACAGTCTGAATTTAAAAAAAATATTTTCTAGGTCTGGATAAGAGGGGGAAAAGAAAACGGCATAGAAAATATTTGTGTACTTCCAGCCTTTATTTCCAATCATATATGTTTAAATCTCATCCTTCCCTTTGTTTTGCTTGTTTTTGTCATCCTGTCTTTCCTTCCTTCTTTCTTTGTAGTATCTTTTCCTCCTTGCTTTTAGTTTCTGGGATCTTCAGGACATTTAAAACATTTCCACTGTAGAAACATTGTGAAAATATTGTGAAACGAAAGTAAAGAAGTCAACAAAGATTGCCTGGAAAGGCCCAGTATTTTTACAATTTTAAAAAATGTGTGGCATTACATCAGGTAATGCCACTCCATAAGGTCTGCGCTGCTGATTCTGTGTGTGGATTTTATCTGGAGCATCCAGACCAGTCAGTTGATGTCAAAGAGCTAAAAAAAAAAAATCCATCTCCATTTAACTTGTGGCTGTTTTTTTAGGGAATGGCAAACAGCCGTGACTCGTCGCTGTTGCATAGCTACACGATAGTGTGTCTTCGCCCACATGCAAACACACACACAGAAATGACTGCCAAGAATAACACCCCTCCACTTCCTGCCCCAGGAATCAGCGCTATCACGACTGTTAGAAACCCACAAGCATGTTGTGTGTTTTCCTAACATGTATGTACTCCTGCTGTACAGTTAATCTGCCGTCAGATCACAAACATGTTCAAGCCGACGGCTGCCTCTGCTAGTCAGTGTGTTCTGTCTGTGTTTATTTAGCATGAGCGTGTCAGTCCGAGTTTGAAGATGGCATCAAGAGCCTCAGGATCTCTTCATCAAGCTTTCAGCCTTCTCTGTTGACCTTGATGTTCACATACAGTCACAGACCAAAACATTAGCAGCTTCAGCATCAGCATAACTACTCTGCTTCTGTTGTTGTAAAATGATGAAAGAGAGCAGCAAGACATGATTGTTGGGTTTTAGACTGCTCTGGAAAAGGAACAAGTAACCCGATCTCAGGCTAACCGGCCTTTGCGTGTTCTTCATCCTCTTGTTTGAGTGTTAATAACATGTTTTTGTGTGTGTGTGTGGACAGACTGTGCTGCTGGTCCTGACTTCTCAGCACGATGAGTGAGGCGGAGGGCCAGTTCTACAGTGTCCAGGTGGGGGACTCCACCTTCACTGTGCTCAAGCGCTACCAGCAGCTTCGTGCCATTGGCTCAGGGGCCCAAGGCATTGTCTGGTGAGATTCTATTAGAGTTTGTTTGCTGGCTGTGAAAGTATCTCAGTGCTGTAAATTTCCAGACCTCGTTCCTAATTCTTTCATAATCAGGTTGTTTTTAGGTCATTTTGCATCTTTTTCTACTGTGCAGTTATTACAAAGTCATTAGGCATAAGCAATCTATTCCTGATAAAAAAAAAAAAGGTTTAGCACTCTTCAAAATATCAAGTTGGTGTTTACAGCCAAGACTTTCCTCTTATATTATGAATAGTTATTGTACCTCATTTTATGAAATATTTGAGTTGATATCTTTGGAAAATGAAACATTTTTTGGTTATCAAATGCGTCTTGCAGGGATACCAGACAGTTAATGTTAAAATGTAGAACAGCGTCAGACCAAGATGATGCTATTAGTAGAGATGAATTGATCAACTATAGCTGATCTGCATTTCTGCTGTGAACAATCATTACTAGTCACAGCACAGGAGATATAATGCAATGTGTTTGAGAGAAAAGTCACCCTAAAATACCTTTTAGTTTCATTTTAAAACAAATGATATTTTTACAGAGTTGTCACCTAGAGTGGTGTTTAACAACCTTTATTAGCGGCTGCTACCATAAGTAACACAAGTAAGCCATCATTTAATTTAAAAAACAAGAAGTACGGTATTTCTTTGTACTATGTGAGATATTGTGTTGTGGAAATTCTTTGCAGATATGCTATAGAAATACACTGCAAACGTGCTAAAAGCAGCAGCAATTTGTCCAAAGTCAAGATCCACAGGTTGCAGAGCAACTTTTCTGTAATATTTTCAGCTCTTCTTTTATGTGTTGTGGTTTTGCTCCCTATTGAAACATGCAGCCTAAAACAGCAACTGATGTGCCTCCATAGAAAATCTTTTTTTCTGAAAGTTTCTTACAGCTTTTGTGATTCCTCTAGGAACACTTTACTGTCAATTTTTCACATAAAAGGGTTGTTGTTAGCGCAACATGTTTCCGCTTAGAAAACTCCCCAGATTTTTTATTTAAATTTCTGACATTTCAGATTTGTTTTCTTAACAAGAGTAATTATAAAAAAGTTTCAAATGACTAGCTTTAGAAAACTTTGGATGTGTTTCTAGTGATTCTCAAAGCCAGCCTAGATAGAAGTGCTATTATTTATAAACTTGAGCTGCTCTCTACATCTTAATGGATGTATAATTTTACATTATTAATACAGTCAAAAATAATTGTAGCTGGTTCAGTACTCAGCTAGAACACGTCTTCTGTGTAATCCTATATTGGATTGTTACCAGTAACCTTACCATTGTTTGAAGGGCTGCACATTGATCTATCTTGTTTAAAATGAGAGAAACTCAGTAAAAATGTAACTTGGCTGGTTTTTTCTTTCTGCCTTGAGGCGAGGAAGTGCCTCTCTCAGTAAGAGTCACATATGTGCTTCTAACCTTTTTTTCTCTTTAATTTTTCATGAAATGTGTGACTAGCTCTGCTCTGGATACAGTCCTCGGTATACCAGTGGCTGTGAAGAAGCTCTGTCGGCCCTTTCAGAACCAGACCCATGCAAAGCGGGCCTACAGGGAACTGGTGCTGCTGAAATGTGTCAACCACAAAAATGTAAGATTTAATGCAAGGCAACAGAATGTTATTTTTGATGTAAAGATGCAAATAAGCTTCAATAAATATGTGATTTAATTAGTTATGCAGCAGGATAAAGCTGGTATAAGATCAAATCATTCTTTGGGAAGAAACTCTGGAAGTCGCTGCATAAAATACTTTAAAAAATGAACAGACCTGAGAGGAGAAAAGAGTGAGCTCTGTGCAGTGAAGTGGACGGGAGAGTAACAGAGTGAACTAATGGTCTGTTTTTGTGCTCGCAGATCATCCGTCTGATCAATGTTTTCACGCCTCAGAAGTCTCTGGAGGAGTTCCAGGATCTGTGAGTGACAGCGGAGGCTTCTTTAGAGCTTAGTCCAAATATTTTATCCAAATTTCTTTTTCTGTCCATTTTTTTCCAGTTTCTTTTTTATTGTTTCTTGGTTTGATTTTCAAATAAATCTTTGCTTGCATCATTCACGCTTCCTCTCCTTTAGTTACCTGGTGATGGAGCTGATGGATGCCAGCTTATGTCAGGTGATTCACATGGACCTGGACCACGAGAGGATGTCCTACCTGCTCTATCAGATCCTTTGTGGCATCAGGCACCTGCACTCAGCTGGGATCATCCACAGAGTAAGTCCAGGTGTTTGTGCTTTGAGCTGAATCGGCAGAGAACATGGTGCATTTTACTTCCCTCTCTTTTGTTAAAAGTATTAAGAAAAAATGTGGAGATGCCTGAATACAAAAAATCCTTAACTCTCCTCCCTAGTCATTAAATGTGAAGGAAAAGGGGAAAGATATGTAAACTCCATAATTTAGTAATTCTTGTTCATTCTGTAGTTTGACTCCTGGATGCTTCAGTATGCAAAGGAGTTCATGGTCAACTCCGTTATTTCAAGATGCCCATATCCTATGGGAAACAAGGGCCAAATCATGAGCCGTCTGCCACCTTGCTTGATAGTTGGTGGAGACAACTCTTCTGACATTCTTTTTGATGTTTTATGGCTCATTCAGAGGCAGCTTTGTATGTTCCACTGCCATATTTTGAATTATTAGAGATAAATGCTCTGCTGCTGCTGACTTCCAAGCAAGCCGCAGTTATTCTGTGTTTTCATGATTTTTCACATTTAACCCACTGACTGGAGTCTGTAGAGCCTGAGATGGAGCTCCCAAGTTCCCTATACATTTTTTTCTGAGCATTTCACTGCCTACACTTTCTTTGGGTAAAGTCGCTGAGATGTAAACTCTGAGGAACATTACCTAGCATCTCTTGACAGTCTTTTTCCAGTGAATGTGGGTTTTTTTCCCTGTAAAATACTTTTGTTGTCTTCCTCTTCAGGATCTGAAGCCCAGCAACATTGTTGTGAAGTCTGATTGCACTCTGAAAATCCTTGACTTCGGTCTTGCACGGACAGCTTGCACAAACTTCATGATGACCCCCTATGTAGTAACCCGATACTACCGCGCCCCAGAGGTCATTCTGGGCATGAAGTATAAGGAGAATGGTGAGAAAAAATACCCACCAGATTTTCACAGAAATTAATAATTCTCAAACAGGTTTTCAAATTTCTGCTTTACAATTGAAAACAATTTCAACTGTCTGTTCTTGTTGATCCAGTTATGCTGTTAGTTTTCTGTGTGGTAATTTTAGCCATTCAATGTCATTGAATGCTTTCAATCTGCAACTACTCTGCTTCAGTGGACCTGTGGTCAGTTGGCTGCATAATGGCTGAAATGATCTGTCATAAAGTCCTCTTTCCTGGAAAGGACTGTATCCTTCCTTGTTACTCCAAGAAAACCTTCATTTAAATGTTTCTGATGTTTTTCTTCTGTTTTATTTTTCTTTGTTATCTTTGAAACGCATCCCAGAAAGACTCTCTTAGGATTCTTTCAGAAATACTTTAGATATATATTTTGTACCTAGTAGTTTAGTCAGTCACAGAATTTTTAAACACTAAAACTATGTTATGTCTCCATGCCCTGGTAGTTGCCAAGGAGATGAATAAAAGTGACTTTGCAGGTCTTCTTGGTGTTACCATTTCATGCAATACAAACGCCTATTTATATCATCTCAGATTTACACTACATGCGTCATTGCTGCGCATTACACCGGTGGAGCCGAGTTGCTCCTGACCGGCCAGAATTAGAGCACGGACATCGGTGCGTCAGAAAACGCCAGCAGTCTCTGTGACATTGCTTAAAAACATGTAACTGAACACAATATGTCACGTTAACATGGACGAGGGTCCCCTCATGTTTGACCATTTCTAAAAAAAATTCAACTTGTAGTGCATTGAATTTCTTCTTATCATTATTTTAAATAGCCACGTAAACAATGTCATCTTAATTATTTTCCTGCCTAATCCAGAATGTCACTTGGACATTTTTTTGGCTCTTTTCTTTTTTCACACTGGGGAATTTCTTTTAACTGACTGCAAGAAAATCATTTATGTAGACTTTTTTTTTTCAGTGAAACATTGTAAAGATTTTAGAAATGCCGTGTGTCTGTATGGTTCCACTTCTTATCAGTTGGTGTGTACCCATATGCACCTTTGGGGATGTGTACATGAGCAGCTGATGAAAGCAGGGGTCTCTTGTGGACTGGAACAGGTGATAGAAAAATTAAAGTCAGTCAGTCAAGCAAAAGGAGATGTAAACATTGCGATTGTGCTTTAAGAGCAATCCACACAAAGTAAACGCGTTTTAGATAGATCTGTTTATTTGTTACACAGTCATAACTTATGTCAAATATCACTGCCTAATTGTTGCTGTGTTATATAACCCAGTCATGCTCTCAGAGGCACTGATGAAAACACTCAGAGTGAGAGGGTGTGTGTCCCTCCCCACATTCTGTTGAGATGCATACAGCCTTAAAAAAATCCCTGGTGTACTCTGCGCAAAGTTTACATTTATGATTCATGTGATATTTGTGAAGAATCGACTTGGAATTATGTGCAGGGCTCTGGAGATTTTATCAGAGGCAGAGGGAGCTTTCAGCTTGAGGGAAAGTGGACCGGAGGAAACAGTAAATGGCCATTTGCCACTTAATAACGCTCCCGAGCAAACAGGCAACTCAAGAGAGTGAGGGTAAAAGACAAACTCCGTCCTCCTCTATTAAAAACACACACACTCACACACACACGCATGCACACACAAAGAGAAAGTAAGGGAGAGAGCAACAGCTGTGTAAACTGATAAGCGTAGGCGAGAAAAAGGCCTGGAAGGCTGCAGCCGGTTTGAAGCCAGACTGAAGATGTGCACCGCATGAAGAAATCAGCAGAACATTTCTCTGAAAACAATGAGGCGTGGCGTTTTTACATCTCAGTGTTTGTCAGTCAGAGCAAACAATACGTCTGTAGTTCATCTGTACAGCTTTACTGTGACGTGTTACTGTGTATTTGTTTTTTTGTTTTTTTCATCATTTCAGTGCAATAATTTTTGTTTGTGGGATTTTGTGTGTCACATTTGTGTGTGTTTTCTGTTCCCAGTGGACATCTGGTCAGTGGGGTGCATCATGGGAGAGATGGTAAAAGGCAGCGTCATCTTCCAGGGCACCGATCGTATCCTTCACTCTTCTCATTGTCTCTGTGCCAGTTGGTGTCTAACATTCAGAGCGTTCTGTCTTGTAGTCCTTCAAACACATCAAGATGTTTTCTGTTATCGTCATAGATATTCATTTCATTTTAAAGCATCCTTGAGTCCTGAAAAGCGCTATGCAAGTCTGACGTCATAGATCTTTATAGTATTTGTAGATTTAACCCTACTATTTAGAGCAGATCTGGGTTTAAGCTAAGATTTTATGTGTTCCCGCCAATGTTTATTAATCAGACAATTTCTGGTTCAGACGACTGCAGTCTCCCTAATTGACAGATGGAATCAGACTGAAATAATTCACATCATTAGCATTTATAGTGTTTGTCTCTCTGTTTCTAATTATCGCCTCTCACTTACCAGGGACTGCGTTGTAGGCGAGTAGCTTTGAATGGATTCAAGGCAACAAGTGTGATACCAGGTTATATCGCTTTTCATCCTGCAAGATAATTGCCTTCGCTTGTATTTATGTTCTGTTGGGGACCAAACCGAAAAATGTCAAGATCCACTTGATGAATTTGAGCCTCCCGCCCAGCCCATTTCTCTGACAGACAAACATGGAGAGCTAGATGGATTCTCCACTCCTTGATATTTATCAGTTGTTTAAGTACAAATGCCTACATTTAAGTACAGACTGTCCGATGCCTACTTGATGTAGCACTGCACCATATAGCCAGCAGCAAACTAAAATGATCAGATGATCAATCAATTTTTTTTGTGGCTTATTTTAAGAACTATTCTGGCCTTTTCATTTGTTTAATGAACAGAAAAGGAACGAAAAATGACAGGAAAAGGGCAGAGAGAAAGAAATTAGCCTGAGAATCGAACCAGGGACTTTAGCCTCTTCACGTGAAGCATCTGGTCTACCACTGATTCAGTCAGATGACACCACACTAAAAAATATTTTAACATGAAAAGAAAATTGAAGTATTTGACTGGATGCTTTGTAAAACCACTTTTTGCTGCAATCACAGCTGCAGGTCTTCGGGAGTATGTTCTTTATTAGTTTTGCATAACCATATAATAGAGTTGTTGTTTTTTTACATATTCTTAGTAGTGGCAAATTGGCAAAATCTGGGAATGAAAACTTTTTACAGATTTTTAAGACCTGGACTTTTACTAGGTCATTCCAGCATATAATTTGCTTTTGCTCCACACCGTTCTGCTGTAGCTCTATCTGTATGTTTAGCATTGTCGTCCTGCTGGAGTCTCAAAGCTTTTATTTGCCTTGAACGTTTTTTTTTTTGTTTGTTTGTTTTTCCAGTGTTGTCCTGTGTTTACATCCATCTTTCCATCAACACTGACCAGCTCCTTGTCCCACAGAATGAGGCTGCATCTACTGTGCTTTATTATAGGGGTTGGTTTCACAGTGTTTGTAGAGACACACTGAGTATTTACTAATCAGGTGGCTTATAAAGCAATTGGTTGCACTGGAGTTGTTTAAGGGTACCATAATAAATCGGGTTATATACAAAGGTATTTAAATTATTACATTACATCCATGTAAATGGATATGTTTGTATCTCTGTTTTCAATAATGACACAATCAATCAACAGATTTGTGTTGATCTATCACATAAAATGTTAATATTGAACATTGTCTAAATGATGACACGTAAAAAGGTTCAGTTGGTGTGAATACTTTTGCAAAACACTGTAAAGGTTATGATTCCTAATTAGGTTTTTTGTTCATATTAAATTTATTGACACTTTTAACCACTTTATGGCCCACTAAAATCTTAGCACTGATTTCTTGTTTTATATTCTTTGTTTAAATTTTCAGGCTTGTCTTTTTCACTTTCATTTATAATTGTAGTGTACATGCCTACAATTTTCCATAACAAATGACTTTGTCCAGACATCGACCAGTGGAATAAAGTGATTGAGATTCTGGGTACGCCCAGTCTAGAGTTTATGAACCGACTGATGGAGACCGTAAGGAACTATGTGATGAACAAGCCGCAGTATCCAGGCGTCAGCTTCACAGAGCTGTTCCCGGATTGGGCTTTCCCTTCTGAATCTGAACAAGACAAAGTGAAAAGTAAGAGCTTCGGGAACTTAAACAAAACCAATACTTTGCATAAATGCTGGCCTGGGAAACGAAAGTCACCAATTTGTCCCCAGAGATGTTACAGACATGGTAATGCTTGTCCTGTTTTGCCTAACCAGCTGTTCAAGCTCGGGATCTGCTCTCCAAAATGCTGGTCATTGATCCGGAATGCCGTATCTCTGTAGAGGAAGCCCTTCATCACCCCTACATCCACGTGTGGTACGACCCTGCAGAGGCGGACGCGGTGAGGAAACTGGTGGTAGACTTTCTCAGCACAGGAATAGTGCTAGCGATTACTCTGATGGATCTGTTCCCTTTTGTGTTTCAGCCTCCTCCTCAGATTTCAGATAAGCAGCTGGAAGAGAGAGAGCACACCATCGAGCAGTGGAAAGGTGGTACACCGCCCTCTAGGGACGCAAAACAGCATTAGATTATTTCCAGGGTTTCTGCCGTCTCCAAGTCTGGAATTTGGAAATTTTGTGTTTTGCAGAAATTACAGAGACAATGGAGTATAAAATTATTTGTAATTCCAGATTCATTGTTTGCATGATGAATATCTAAAGCTTAAAAAAAATAAGCTGCTTCTGACAACCTGCCTCTTATGCAGTTTTTTTCAATATACAGTATGTTGCAAATGAACTATTAGAATTATCCATTCATCAGTCCATTCATACCTCCTTCAGTCTCCCCACTTATCTATTGATCCATTGATCTATTCCTTCATCCCTGTATTAATTAGTTTTTTCATCTATCCATTTTTGCATCAGTTTATCTGCCTTTCCATCCATCCATTTGTCATCTAGCCTTCCATCTGTCTTTATCTCCATCAGTCTCTCCCTCTCTTCCTTCATTCACACTTCCGTCCAATAGTGTGTACCTCCATATATCCATCCCTTAATCTGCCAACACATCCATCTGTTCCTTCTTTCTTACATTTTGTGTTTTTTGCAGGCTTTACATTTGAACCCTGAAGTAGAAAAATAACCTCTGAAATCTATAAATTTGAAATCTGGATTATGTCTTATAATATTTTGATCATTCCTTTTGAAGGAACACACAGACATATATGCCCATTTTCTCATGAAATATTCTGATTGTAGTCATTTGCATGGATATCCCGCTAGTAAAAGAGACGGGATGAAAATATCAAACAAGCTCTTAATTTTGTGCGGCACCATTGGAAACGCAAAAGTTTAAAAAAAGCTTTTATGTTTTTGTGTAGTTTACTATTATTAGAAATGCAGACATAACATTTATTTACCTACAGCTTCACAAATCTTAACAGAAAGACCCGAAATTACATTTGACCTTACTTCTTCTACTTCTGCACAGAACTTATTTATGAAGAAGTGATGGACTGGGAGGAGAGGAACAAGAACGGTCTAATGAAAGAAGACTGCTCAGGTTGGTTCAGATCATGTGCCACCGTTTTTGTCTTTAAGTGGATGGAAGTGTGCTGGAATGAGCTGCTGTCAAAAGGGTTTAATCACCGTCCTGGTTCTGTCTCACGTGTCGCGTCTCAGATGTGGCGTCCGGTTCCGCTTCCCAGTCGTCCTCGGCCAACGACATTTCGTCCATGTCCACAGAGCACACGCTGGCGTCGGACACAGACAGCAGCAGCATCGACACGCTGACAGGGCCGCTCGACGAGAGTCAGTGAACGCCTCGGTGTCCACAGCTCCTCATCTGCCTCTGTTTAGGTTTTATCCCCTCTAACTTGTGTTTCTGTTCTTTTCTCTCAGTGAAGCAGTTTTTTTTTTTTGTTGGTTTCCCATTTGTGATCAGGTGGATCTTGTTTGCGACTGTTGCCTGGAGGTCAGAGTTATGTTTGTGAAAAAAAAAAAAAAAACGAAAAACATTCACTCTTCTTTTCCTTGGTGAATGTTTAACTTGATCATCTATAAAGTTTGTGGTGTAGGTGGGGAATTAGAGGTTTGCATTGTATGCCTGTGTTTTAATAGTTTTTATTTTTTTTTTTAGAAAACGTCATTATTGTCATCTAATAAGGGCAAACACGGACTAAACAGCCGTTCGCCGCTCTGTTGCATGTTACGCCAAAAAGAACAAAAGCTTCTCAACCATCTGAAGTTCATCTGATGGTCCAATGCTGATCTTATGAATTAGAACCCTTAGCACGCTGAAAGTATTGCAGATGTCCACGGTGGTGCTATCTGCGCTGAAACGTTTTTGCTTTTGTTTGTTTGTTTTTCATGAACTGGCACGTGTGATGTGGATTTTGAGCTTTTTACTCCAGGCCGCTGTAGTTTCAGTGTTCAATTTTGTTTCCTCATTTGTTGTACTGTATGTAGAGCAAGAATCACAAAATTCAATTTAAGGTACTGATGACAAATGTGTATAAGCGGATCATAATCCTATAAATCTGAAAGAGGCATAGTGATACATGTATTTATATATATTTTTTTTGTTCTTGCAAAATTTTGCACACAAGCCACATTATAGCCCGTTAAAAACATTTCAAAGGCAAATAAAGGCATGGGCTGCTCTTTTTCTAAAGCATTCCTTTAGCACTGGGAGAGTCACCAAATTAGTCATAAAGCCAGAAAACATGTAGGATTCACCTAAAGGCAGCACAAAACGAAGATGTTTACCTTGCATGAAGGCATCACACCTTCAGGATACTGTGGGTCTGAGAGAAATCCATCCGGATCTGTGTTTTTCACTTGCAGTATCACGATGCATATTGTTCCGACGGAGTATTGTTTGCTTTGTTTTGTTTTTTTTATCATTATTTTAAGCCTGTATGTGTGTTGTACAAGTTGTACAGTGCTGTCCTTATTTCCTATGAATCATCACTTAAGACAGCAGTTGCCCCATTTGTAGAGGACGAGTTCGTGGGAGAAGTTTGCCCAGCAACAAGGGCCTGTTTAAGAGACCGTGGAGACCTGCAACTCGAAGAAGAGCCTTTTATATGAACTGCAGAGCTGCTTTTTGCCTAAATGATTGCACAGTGTGTTGAATAATCAGAATTATGACACTACAGAGCCACTGAGGACTTAAGCACCACATTGTACACCAACATGGTTTTTATTCTTTCTGTCATGCCTTAAACAACCTGACGAGTGGCCAACTCATTCTGTAATTCCTTAGCTCTTCTCTGAGCTATCTGAGATGTGTGACTGCAATGACCACAATATCACTTGGCCAACATCTTTACCCAAACTAAAATCTAATAAAGTGGACATCAGTGATTCTTCTTGTTGGTTGTGACGTTCTTTCTTATCACAGCAAATACAAATATCAAAATGTGAAACTATATGTTAGATTCTTTACACTAGAGTTGAATTTCTAGTGTTTGTTTATGATCGTTTTAATAATTCTTTCTCACAACTAATAGAAAACCTAACTTAAAACACAAAATACTTAATTATAACAAGACAGGAAATAATTTTAAATTTAGAAATCTAAGTCCAATGTGCTTCACAGCGTCTCAATAACCTTTATCTCAACAGTTTCTCTCTTTCGGTCTTGATTTCCAAGTGAAATGCATCATTTTGCAAGTGTTTATTTTTCTCTTATGCTAAAGTAAAAATGCTCCTCAGTTCACTCTCTTGTTTTTCTTTTGAATAGATTGTTTCACAGTCCCTTTGTGCCTTTAGGTTCAAGGGAAAAAAAGTTTTTCCACACTTTTTTCCTCCACTCAACTTTCCATTAATGTACTTGGATCCAGCTCTCTGAACAGCCAGATCGTTTAACAACAATCTGTTATGGCTCACCTTCCCAGTGGAGTGCAAAAATGATGGCTTGTTGAATAATTGTCAAGTTGTCATGATCATATCTCCATTAGAAGTCATTTTTCAGTTGCTTAAATGCACGTTTCTTTACTTTAATTCACATCAACTTCTGTATGAAATGACTTAACACAAGTGCCACGTTTTGAGAGATTTTACTGAAATAAACTTTTTGATCATTTAATTTATTGAGATGCTCCTGTTACAGGGAAGAATATGTTTTGTTTTGCTACATTATCAGAAAAGCTTTAAAGGAATCAGTCTCTGTCGACTGGTCATGCCATCAAACCCGCTACATTTAACTTGGTTCAAAAACTCTTGACGATGTATTCTGTCTTCTTAGCCTCGTTGTTGAGCTCACCGAAGGTGTCAAAGAACTGATCCATCTCCCGCTGCAGCGTTGCGTTACGGAGCTCTGCAGCAACTTTGGCCCTCTCAGACTCCACGATCTTAGCCTGGACCACCTGGTACCAGTGGCGCTGCTGCGACAGATTTGTCTTCAGGCGAACAACCTCCACCTCCAGCTCCTCGTTCCTCTGCTCCAGGCTGATGGGAGTAAGAAGAGAAGAAGAAAAGTGCAATCACAATGACCAGTAAAAAAAAAAGTAAGAGGTCAGTGGCTTTTAAAAGTGAGTGAGAGAATTGTTTTCAGTGTTTCAATTCTGCCTCTTGTAGTTTGGAAAGAAAAGGGGTTAACACTTTTATCTATCTAAAATACAGCATAGAATTGCGTTAAACCATCTTATATATTGATTATTCTTTGAAATTGAAGAAGTTTAAAACAATAGTGACCAACCACAATTTGTAAAAGGTACATCATGAAAAAATCCTGCTAATTACATGCACTTGATTAACTTATAGTCAAGAACTGTGCACACCTCTAAAACAGCAGGAGTTTAGTGAGCTTGGTGGGTGTTAGCACAATACTGAGAAGAAAACAACATCAGCGATGACCTTAAAAAAGCAACCATCACTTGGAGGAACGTAAAACCAATACAAAACAATTTAAAAACATTGTTCAGCAGTGAAAGAGAATATTTACAATTGAAAACATTTTAGGACATTTGCCAATCTTCCAAGGACTCGACAACTCACTAGACTCAGCTTCAGGTCAGAATATAAAATATATAAAGAAAATAGCAAAACAAAAAAATCTATGGCTTATTTGTCTCAAAGCTACAGACCTCACTATCCTTATTAAAGTATTGTTTTATTCTTTTAGTCCTGGTTTTGTGTGCCCTGTTGATAACAAGGCCTGATTTTCTGTTCCTTAACCCTCTATGGCATGGCGTTGCCCTCAGGCAACAAACCACATATCTGTACCTCACATTGCTCCTTTATTTTATTTTTTGGGGGGCATGATTTTTGACATATTTTTGTCCAAAAAAAAAGTTTTTTCATGAATATAGTTTTTGTTTGATTTGTATTTCATTTCTCATAATCAGTGTAGAAAATCTTGGTGTTCTAGACCAATGTTACCCTGAGGCAACAAACCCAAATCTGGTTCCAGGAGGTGTCAGAGTCCGATTTTATGATTGACATGTAATTAGGGACCACCAAGCTCCCAAAGAATGCAGGAAAATATTTTTTCCCCCCAAAAATAAAAAGTCATGCCATAGAGGGTTAAGTCTTTTCATATTTTAAGATTAGATAAGATTTATTGATTGCCACAAAACAGCACCATGAAATTTAATTAGTGCCACACATCTATCATGGGTATCTGATATAGTTTCCTTAATTTTTTGTTGAATCAGAGCCTAAGAGTTTCTCCCAGCAAAGGTTCATGCAGACAGTTCGGCTTAATCAGCTTAATTTCTGACACTCCTACCTTATTTCATTGACGACTGACCTCTGGAAAAGATTAAAAACTTCGGCTGCAGGTGTTCAAAAACGTTTGACCCTTGGTGCTGTCCTCTTACGCTCCCTGTCAAGCTAAAAGAATTGCAATAGCCTCTTGTCTTCACCGGATAGTTCCAATGCGTGACCTTACACCGAGACATGCTCTATCTATATCGGTAATAAATGAGGTATGTGTTGTGTCTAGGTCAGCAGCATGGCCCCTTAAATTAGCTCTCTTTCCAGTGTCATGAGCTGTTTTCTATATGTCAGCAAGTCAGGCTATATATGTTTTTTTCCACTTTACACCCACCAGCTGTTAAGTCATGGAAGCACAAACTGCAGCGCCGAATTCACGGAAATTAGGAAACTTGATGTTGCATTAGCATTAATGCAGGAAGTGTTGGGATCATGGCGTGTTATCAGAGACCTGTGGGAAAATTTAGCTCTGTGAGCTGAACAGGATGTAGGGTGAAAGTTGGAGTGGACTGGGAAACCAAAACAGCGCAGCTTTTTGTAGACGCACCCTTTATGGATATTGGAACATTGTGTTACCCTTCACTGAAATGCGCCGTAAATCAGTGGTAAATGTAGTATTTAGGCAGATGTGATTTACAGTGAGGGATAGACAAACTCAAAATAGAAAAGAATTGAGAAGGGAACTAAAATAAAAGTCTTAAAAGCTGATGAGAGCATTCACAATTAGTTCCTTTTAAATACAATCCAATAACCCAATTGGCTTCAGAAGTCACGTATTAGTCCATCTCTGTGTAATTTCATCTCAGTATGAACCCAGATGTTCTGTGAAGGCATCAGGTGTTTGTGAAGAACACACCGGATGGATCAGAGATAAAGTTACGGAGACATTTAAAGCTTGTTTAGTTTATGAAACAATATCTCAAGCTTTGAACATCTCTGAGAGCTCTGTTTAATCCATCATCTGAAAAAGAGTATGGAACAGCTGCAAACCTACTAAAACATGGCTGCCAGCCTAAAGTGACAGGCCTGGCAAGTAGAGCATTAATCAGACAAACGGTCAAGAGGATGGTGGTTATTCTGGAAGTACTGTTGAGATCTACATCATAGATTCTGGCAGAAGGTACATAGTGATAGAAAACTAACATAAACTCCACTGTAAAGTATGGTGGTGGCAGCATCATGCTGTAGGGAAGGTGTTCTTCAGCAGGGACAGTAAAGCTGGTTAACGTTGATGGGAAGATGGATGGGAGCTAAATACAGGGTAGTTCTGCTAACAAGAATGTTATATTCCAGACCTCAATCCAATTGAGAATTTGTAAAGAGAGACTTGAAAGATGATGTTCACAGACACTGAAGAGTTGCCAAAAGACAAATTCATTCTGAACATACGCAGGGCTGGTGGACATACACCCTAACAGCCTTGCAGATTGAATTATAGCTGTCATGTTCCGTGTTTTTCTGTGTGTTTATTTTGAGTTTCCTGTGTCTCTGAGTCTCCGTGTTGTCCTGTCTCCCCTCGATTACTCCCAGGTGTTTCTTGTTCCCTGATTACCCCCAGTGTATTTAGTGTCACCTGTGTCTCAGCGTCTCTGTCGGGTCCTTGTCAATGCGTTCTTGTCCATGCGTGTAGCCTGTTGCTACCAGTGCTGAGCCCTAGCCTTCCGCTCGAACGTGCTGCCAGGTCTTTTGGACTTTTGGAATTGTTTAAGCCTATTTTCATCATTAAACTTGCATCATTCATCTCATCTGGGTCTGCTGCGTTTCCCTCACCGCTTTCACCACCGCACTTCATGACAATAGCAGAAGATATGGACAAGGGATCGACTCAATAAGCAGATTTACACTCACTGTTGATGAAGAAATGGTTTTATAAATTGTAGTTATACTGGTTTGCTGCATTTTGGTGAGATCAACAATAAATGAACAATAAATTATTGCATGTTTGTAATTAATTGTTATTCTGGCTTTTCACCTATTCATAATCTGGGTGAAAAGCCAGATTATGAATGGGTAATCTGATGATGTAAACAGCCTGACACAGGTTGAATTCAAATAACATCATAAAGGAAAATGATATACAAAAACTATATCACCATCTTTTCAATTTATTGCTACTCACTGCTTTGTGTTTGCCCCAATAAAACACCATTGTAAGGGGATCCAACTTGTGGAAGCTAAAGGAGTATTAAAGCTTTTGTAAAGCACTACAAGTAGCTGACTATGTCTGTTTTTGAGCCAAAAACCTAATTTTAAATCACCTGATTATTCGTTCCTCGTACTCTTCCCTCTGCTTGATTATCTGCTGCTGGAGGCCCGTCAGGATGCTTCGCAGAGCACTAGCAGAAGGGTCAGCCAAGGGAACCGGAGGGGGCACCCTCACAGACAACGGTGTCTCCTTTAAGTGCTTGGTTTCAGCAAGGGGCCACAGATCCTGGCTGTGGCTTGGCTGCGGAGGACCTTCTGTGAGGCGTTGCTGTGGAAATGACAGCATCAGATCCTCTTGAGCACAGGATCCTGAGTCCAGCTCTGGCTCCTGCTTCTTGTCTGGGTCTGGACTCTGGTGCTGCTTACCACAACCTTCGGTAAGGAGGATGTCACAAGGCAACCAGAGGTTCTTCTCTTTGCCCAGAGGATCGCCCTGCATCAGTCCTTGGATATGCTCAGGGGCCCATGAGGTGTATGCGTGCTCGTCAAAATGCTCTTGCAAGTTCATTTCTATGTCGAAGACCTCCTCCAAGCTGTCAGCTATTCTTGTGTCGGTGAGGTTGTCATACAGAGACAAAGCACTGCGATGCTCCTCGCTGTGCGACGGACAGGGGCTTTGGCTCCGATAAGCCCCATCCTCTGCTTGCCAGTCCACTCCCTGTTGTCCTCCTCCTTTGTTTTTGCTAGAACTAAGCTCTGATTCCCAGGCCTGTCCTCCCAGGGTCCCTCTACAGCTGCAGTAGCTGCGATCTGGCCAGGAGCCAGGCTCTCTTCCTCCAACAACCACTGTATGAACCTCAGCCAGAGCTGGGACCAAAGGGCTGCTGGACCCAAGGAGTCTGGTTACTAAAGGAAACACAGCCCTGCTCTCCATTTCCTTTTCCCTGGCCCTGTCCCGCTGGCCAAAAGGTGGGCAGTTGTCGTACATGGGATCCGTGGAGCAGGAGCTGGCTGAGGTGGGGGTCTCAGTTGGAAGACAGGGTAACTCCATGATCCAAGCAGGCACATGGGGTTGCAAAGAGCAGTGGTCAACCCTCCCCTTTTCTGCCTGCTGTAAAACTGGGATTAAAGGCTGCAATTGTGGGTTTGTGTGCGCAGCATGGAGCTTCCCTGTGCCAGGTTCCTGATGCTCCGGGAGGGGTGGGGGCTGGGGAGAGGAAGGTGCAGCGGCCCTGCTTCCCTCTCTGCTCTGTCTTTGAAGATACTGTTGGACAGGTTATAGTGTGGGTGTAGCCACCAGGGACTGTGTGTCTTTAAGCAGGCGTGACATCAGCTGTTACTTTAGCACAGCTCCTGGGGGAGGTACCAGGGTGTAATATAGTCCGGCTCATTCCTGAAGACAGTCACACATAACTGAGACCACAGAAATAGATGTTGGTTGTGGGCACAAAGTGTGAAACACAGACAATAAATCTGATAAGATGTTGGACAAGTAAGATATGACAAAAACCTGCAGGATCATAGTTTTACATTTCTGTAGCTCAGACATTTTTCTTCGTTTTTCCTCCAGTGTATGAAGTATATGGACTACAGCTACTAGTTGAACACTTAAATTGTACCTTGGTAATTTCTCTGTAAATTGGTTTACAGATACAATAAAACCCACTTGAGTACTCCTACTTGTAAAAGTATGTAAACCCCTTAAAATGTTCTGTTCTTCTCACATTGCAACCACAAACCGATGACGCAGCCTATTAATTTCCTCTTGCCCTTTTAAAATGCTCTAGATCTGTATAATGCTCTAGAGTTGCGGAGCGCACAATGAGCAGTTTTTCTGTCAGCAGATTCACCAACCTGACTCAAGGATCTTTGCAGCTCCTCGACCTCTTGGCTGCTTGTCTTACTAATACTTTTCTCGTATTATCAGTTGGTGAGAATGTCCATGTTGTTTCTCCTTTCCATTTTCAGAAGTATGAAATACTGTTTTTATAATACAACCTTGCTTCAGACGTCTTGACAACTTTATCCCTGACCCATCTGCTCTGCTCCTCAGTCTTCATGAAGCTGCTTCTTCACTAACGAACCTCTGAGGCCTTCACAGATCAACTGGATTAAATCACTCACAGATGGACTAACTGGGTGATGTCTAAAGCAAACGTCTTGGATTGTTTGTAAGTATATCAGTACAAGGGGCATTTACATTCTACTTTATGTTAGTACATTGCATAAAATCAAGATAACATAAATTAAAGTTTGTGGTTGTTTTGAGATGTGGAAACAGTTGTGTTGTGACTGTTTTGCAGGATTTGGTTGCCAGTTTTCTTGATTCAGGCGCATGATCAAGAGACTCATTAAACCTTAATGTAACAGGGGATATTAATATATTGATTTCTCATGTTGTTTCACTTAGTTAACCATTCGTTTCAACAGTTTGTGTTGTCTGAAACAGCTGATTATAAACGTACACAAAATGTCACTTATGACTTGCTTTTTGTTGGTGTGTTTTTTTTCTTTAGCAAAAAGTACCAACATTATTTGATAATGTTTGTACATTCAACAGATTCAACTAGTATCTGTTGACTGGTTTATCACTGCATGATATAGATATTTTGATTTGTTTTTTAATTTCTTTCCTGAACATGCACTGCTTTGTCATTATTAATCTAATACTTGAAAAAAAATCTTCTGGTGATTGCATTCACTGATTCACTGCCTCCTCACTTTGTCATATTCCAGGCACCATGACAACTTAATATTTTGCAAAAATGTGACAAATTTCTAATTTTGTTATTGTCATGAAGTGAGGAGGCAGGGAACAGTTTAACGCAGGTTCAGTTTTCACGTTCAGTGTGCTTGAAACCACAAGGGGGCGCTTTAGACAACATAATGATCAAGTTTTGTTACGGCTTTTAATGAACAGTTTGTGATGAGCAGGACTTATTAAAATTAAACTGAAGTAGCTCTTCCACTCCTGTTTCATGACACGGTGCTCGTTTTAGCTTTCTAAATGTATATTTTTAGAACTCCATTAACCATGCTTTTTCTTTTTTAGTTTAAATAATCCGAAAAAAATTCTATCAGCAATGAGGAGAATGTTTTTTTTTTTGGAGGATGTGGGCTGGGTTGCACCTTTTCTTCAAACCACCTGCAGATGGTGGTTCTCTTTACATCAGGACTTCACAGATCACACCTGCTGAAAGTGTTTCTTCAAAATTTCTGCGGTGTCACTGCAGTGTCTCTCAAATCCAAGACGCTCTGCGTAGGGGAGAGCGGGGTATTGTGAGCCATTTTTTACATTTGTTTCCCTATAGGCAAGGTAAAATGATGTATCAGTAAAATGTAAACATTTCCTATTAATTTGGGATGTTTCCTAGCTATGGAAGTTATCAGAATATCGTCAAGACAAAGGACAATGAAAATATGATTGTTTTAAAAAAAGTGGTCCTGTGTCTCACTTTACCCCAGATCAGGGGTAAAGTTAGACAGACCAGAAAAATCAGTGGGGTAAATTGAACCATTTGGGGGTAAGCTGATACACTTACGTTTTCCACTTTAATACTACCATAACACATGTTGTAACAATTTGAATCCTGACTGACAACCTAACCTTCAAAAACAAAAAAATGTCAGACTAGGATCAGTGTTATGGAGATTGGTTAATTATAGTTAGCACTTGAAAGTAACCCAAAGTATTAAAATGTAAATCAAATACAACATAATATACTTCAAAATGTTTTAATTAACATTCACAGTGTGAGAATCATAGCACAGGACCTTTAGCTAGTATCTGGGTGTCAAGAGCAAAGTACAAGCAGAACCAGCTAATGCACAGTCTGGGTCTCAGAACATGGACCCATAATCGGAACTTGTCTTCATTCATCCATCCTGTTCTGGTGGAGGCACCTTTGGCTCCTGGAGGTGCTCCTATCAGGAAGTCATCCTTAAACCTAACTCTGGGGAAGACAAACATAGGAGGTATGGCATTCCCAGCAGCATTCACTGCACACACCACAGTCACTAGTTCTCCCCTCTCAGATGATGTGATAGAACCAACTTGCTTTTTTCCTTTCTCTGTCACAACCTGAATCAAGATAGAAAGTCTAGAATCAGGGACAAATGTACAATCAGTAGGTTACTATTGGTCTAAAAGTACATTGTATTTAATTTCATTCCATTCATTTTTCCAGCTCACAGGTTCACTGGTTATTATCACAATCCACTCAATATCAGTATGGTGCTCTCTTGTATATCATGTGTTGCTTACCTGTCGTGGCTTTTGAACTGTAAAGACGCCGGTTTAATCTACATTGTAAATCATGTGTGGAGGGAATGTGTGCCTGTGAAAGAGGAGAGGCAAAAAAAAAACCTTATCAGAATTCAAAACAAATCTTACGGGTAAAGCTAACTTAAAACATTTGCAACTAAAAAAGTGTCACCTGTCCATCACTACAGCCAGATTGTCGAAGAACTCCCCTACTGTAGTTTTATTGAAGGCTGTAGCCCTTCCCAGGGATGTTGCCTCTGGAGTTTGGACAGACAGATGGCAACATGCAAGAAACCTCCGAAACCACTCTATTCCTAGAGAGTAGATAATTTATTATTATAAGATTATTATTTAGCATTATTATTTAGCTTGTGATCACTTGCACACCCTAGCATACCTGCACATTGTTTCTCTGTCCAATTGGCTGGAACAGGGATATTGTTTCTCTTTGCGTATTCAAATGCCAGTTCACGGCACTTAACTGGAGGAAGGCCGTGGAACTGGTCAGCTAGTTGTTTCAAGCGTTTAGCAAGCTCCTCCTCCATCTCATCTGTGAATATTCTCTTTGCCTCAGCTACTGCACTCCCGGCTACTGATTTTACTTGCCCTTTCTCTTTTTTCTTTATGAATCTTTGTAGGGTTGTCTTGTCAATATTTCTGTCCCTTCCAGCTTTTCTTAAAGACTTCTTTCCTTGCCTGACCTCAGCAGCTGCATTCTCCAATTCTGCGAGGGGTGTTTGTCCCCAGGTTGTTTTCCTGGTGTACTTTCTTGGCATGATGGCTTTTCTACAATGGTTATGACATAAAAATTAAACAGATGTAATGTAATATTACACTAAATATGTTTAAGACTAAACTTAAATTGTACTTCATGATGGGGTAACGTAAGACAGTGTATCACATTACCCCACGGCATTTGTCTCATTTAACCCCACAGCCATCATTTTATAAAAAACGACATCTCTAGCAAGTCAGGCTAATCTTGAACTAGCATCAATCACATGGTTGTATATGTTGGAAGTTCATCAACATGCATGATATAAATTTTTCTACCTGAATTAATTTGCTTTGACACAATAGTTAATTATGTTTATAGCTAGAAAATTTACTTTCACGTGCAAAAAACACATTTTTATGAAAAAAACATACTTACCACAGCAACAGCATCAACTTCACCTTCCTGGCAAGGGGAGAATGGGAGGGGCTTGTAAATATAATGGTCACATGACCATAATTTTGTTCCATTGCCTAGATATAAGGGGTGTCTCACATTACCCAATGTCTCACAATACCCCGCTTTCCCCTACTACAGCGCTGCTACTACTCTCTAAGCATTTACTCTCTATATGTCAACACTAATAAAAACTGTCCTTTTTTCTGCCTGTATTACCTCTGCATCCTTTAAGGCTGCACAGACGAGAAAACATTTTTTTATCTGCGATGCAGGAAATGCCGCTTCCTAAAGCACTTTTATGCATACCACAAACCATTTCTATGTCATTCTGATAAAAGCAGATCCAGACAGACTCGTTCTGCTCTTAAAAGTAAGACCTAACATGCTCTGCCATATCCCCATTGAAATGATCTGACCTCTTATTTGTCATTCAACAAAAGGAAGCTAACATCACACCCTTCTTCCAAAAAACCCTCAGACACTGAAACTCAGCCCCACTTGATCTCCAACCTCACACAGACCGAGTCTCCCTTGAGGACCTCTCATCATCTCTTCGCTCCATCCTTCTCTGCTTCCTGTTCGTCTGCGTAGTTGTTTGTAGTCATGACGACAGAATCCATGGTAACAAGGTCCCCATGGTGCTAAATAATAAAGGTGGATGTGCTGGCAGTACAGAGGGGGTCTCTGTGACTATTTAAGAAAGTATCTTGATGGAGAGTAATTGAGTGGGGCCTTTGTGAACAGGAGTCAGGGCGTGCATAACAGGCAACACAACCAAAGGCAACAGCGCTCTTTTCTTTGAATTAGTGCATCAGACGATGCTACAGAATCATGACTGTGTGGGAATTAAAAAGAAAATGAAAAGGGTGACCATGAAAATGGCAAGCAACAGACAAAGGTCAGGCTTATAGAAGGCGTTCTTGAGTGACATGGAAAAGTGAATAGGCAATGTGAATGAAGCCACCTGCCTTTACTTTTTGCTGTTCTCTGTTTAAGGGTGCAAATCTAAATCTGTTTTAACTTGCTGTATGCAGCTTTTTTTTTTCTGATCACTAATGCTTTCTGCAGGCAGTCATTGTGTCACCTTAATGGCTCTGATTAACCCAAATGTTGTACCATGCTAGGTGAGTTTTCCATGTATTATGCATAAAAAGATCTTAAAAGACATCAGAGTCTTCACAAAACCAAGTCAGTGAGGTCTACTTTGCAAGTAAAATGATTTCAACTAGTATCTGTTGAATGGTTTAGAAATGTTATAAATTGTAATTTCTCCAAAATATGAAAAATCAAAAGACAAGACTCTCCCAATACTTTAGATTTAACCAGCTATCTTCAAATGTATCCGTGTTTTTAGCCTTTATGAATTAAGTAATGGGGAATTCAAATGAAAATATGCAAGTTCTATGAGATTTTACTGCATTGCACAAAAATCTAAAATGTAACCGCATCTCCATTTATAAACTAGCAAAGGAACCAATTTCTAATTTCTTTAGTTAGTATATCTCTCCTTGCTAAAAACAGACTTCCTGGATTATCAGAGTTTTACAGACTGTTGGACATATTCAGCATATTACACATGGGTAGAAAAGAAACTACAGATTCAGTAAACAGTTACTAACTTGTTTCTGTGTAAAGATTTTAGTTATCCAATATCCCTGTGAAAAATAAGACTAAATATTGATCATTGGTATGTTTGCTAAAATTACTTTTTAACAGATCTCTCTTTAAAACAAACTAGTAGCTGCAACAAATAATTTGGTAAAATAAATGTTTATATCTGCTACCTGAAGTGAGACGGGAAATTGGACAGGGATAGATCAAGGCGTGATCTTTTCCACAAAGTTTTCTGAGTTTACAACACCACAATATTATGAATAGAAATTTGAAGAATATTTCCTGAAGTAATATACTTTGAAATGCTCAAATAAAATTTTCATTTATTGTCACTCTGTGCAGTGGTTTTAATCCTCATTTTCATAAAAGACTCTCCCTCCAGTTTTATGTTTGTTCAAATGTGTTAAGTCTTTCACTCAGTTTCTGACAATCAATCCCTAACTATTATGTTCACTGTGAAGTAGTGGCTGCAGGTGTTTTCGCATTTCAAATACTACTTGACTGCTGTGGCTCTTCATAAATATTCACTGAGCATTCTGAATACATAACTAGGAATGATAAGTATTCTCTGTTTTGCTTTAAGAAACACCAGCAGGACACATCTGAAAACACACCTAAATCTGAGTCCATAACTAACATGTCAAAAATAAAATCAGCTGTCTTCATAACAGAGGTAGCACTCTGGTCAAAGATGCACCTTTTTAGTTCTCATTGGCAACAGAGACTATGATCGATGAAAAGCTTTGAGACATTTCAGTCAGCAAATGTATTTTAATTTATAATATTTCTGCAAATGGTGGTTGTAAAAGTAGTTATTACAATATGCATTTCCAAAATCAGTTCTGATTACTTTGCATTTATAGGCAAATCTGTTAATCATAAAGTCTTCCTGGGATGCTTAATGCTGTCATGATAATGTTAGCATCTGTTATTATTCATTATGTTTAATACTAAACAGTCTGAAGAGTTTTAGCATGTGTCCAAAAGCATGCATGCTACACAATTCAAAATGATCTTTACATTGAACCTTAAACATATGACAATTGCATGTAATGCATATAATCTAGGATTTGCCCGTTCTGTGCAAACAATAAGAGCACTCAGATATTTGCATTAGCACGCTAATGTCAGCTTTTTGTAAGAAAGGATTTACGAAATAATAATATTACATTTCTGTCACTTGTTTTGTGTGTGGGTCGGTTTTGTTGTTGCAATAATAAATCAGATAATGTGTCTTTTTCATGAACACAAAAAAATTGTCTGAATGTAGAAACTCAAAATTAAAACCAAAGACAGACTTAGGTCCTTTTGTATTTACCCATTTGTGTCACTGTTTCATTTTAAGGTTTTTCAGGTAACAGTCCTTCTTTTGTTACCTCACGCGTCATCTTTACAGCAGCTGTGTAATGTGATTATCTTTCGACTAATTGGATGGTTCAAATTTGCAGAATTTTTAACACTTTGACAATTGAAATGTTACCATGAGAACAACTTCTTTTCAGATAAAAAAGGACAGGAACGCAGATGCAGTGACTGCATCTGACTAATTACAGCTCCATGCTATAATTAACCACACAGCAATGATGTGACACACAGATATCTGACAGATGTTCATTCAACTCACACATAAAATGAACGGACTAAATTTTAATCTAAGTGCAAAACACCTTCCATTGTCTTGCCGTTTGGTTAATTTGTCAAACAGCAAATTAACCAGACTTTGCATCAGGAGAAGAATGGTGAGTCTGTGCAAAACACTGCATTAAAAAATAATACAAATACATAGGCTAACCTAATACAAATAATTTAGGCTAGTACAAGAAATAATGGATGAAGGAAATAATGAGAAGCAGAATGATGGAAATAAATGGAGGAAAATGGAGAGGTGGTCCAAGCCGGGAGAAATGTTTGCGTGAGTCGAGCACTCAGGGCAGGAGATATTAAAGAAAATATCTCATACACAATTCCTATGGCACTGTCTTCCTGTGAAATCTTTAAAAACTAACATGTTAGAAGTGTTTGTAGATGTGAGAGTTTGCCTGTCCATAGGAGATGGAGGAAGGATAACAAATTGTGTGAGGTGGGAGAAAAAAATGGCCAAATTTTCTGAAAAACAGAAGATGACCAAGAATAAGAATAAAATTATAAAGCTTGCATTGAAAAGAGGGTAAAGGTTATGTAGCTTAATACAGAGGCAGATATCAAAATTATGAAATAGACAAACGAGACCTATGGAATAAGAACAGAAAAGGTAAAACTCCTACAAAATACGAAAGGAAAATCATTGTAAAATAAGCAGATAAAAAGCTTGAAACCAAAACAATAGAAGCAACACAAGGCATGATAAAATCAGAATTTGTAAAAATTTAAAAATTCAAATTTGCTTAAGTTGCCCAAAATAGTTTTGGTTTATTCTTGTGGCCTAAGAAGGGGCTGGTTTGGTTGCATGGCAAACGTTTTATTCGAAGTTCACAGCCTTCGAAAACAGGCTGCACTTCAAACTGTGTTCTAAAAGCTTCATCTATTTAAAATGCTTCATCATAATTTAAATATCACCCACAGTGCATAATTAAATATGGGAAGTCTCACAACTGCACCCTATGCATAGCAGGGACCATCAAGTTTTCCATGGTGCTGTTGGGAAAATATCCAAACCGGGGAGCAGGCAAACCGAGGTGTGATGGTTTCTCAGTTTAACAGGACAATCTGGGCTCACAGTGCTGGCTCCCAGGCACCCAGCGTGTGGGCGTGCGTGCGTGTGTGTGTGTGTTGGCGTGCACATTTGAAACTCGTCCAGCTTGCACCAAACTCCAAGAGAACTCTGCTCATTGGCCAGAGCAGCCACTGCTCTGGGAGACATTGGATTGGTTCTGGCAGGGTGAGCAACAGTATGTGGGGGGGAAATGTCATCAGAGTGAATTATACAAACACAGGCTGTACATTTTCTACAACAGGTGTATATAAAACTGCACTCCGTATTCATCCTGAATGTCCTTTACATAAAACAAATTAATAGGCATCTCTCAGCAACATATTGTTGCTCACTTTTACTTCAATAATTATCAATATGAGCTGCTTTCTGGAAATGATCGCTGTTCTTTCAGATGTCACTGTTGTCTTTATTTTAATTTCAGACCTCATGATTGTACTCATACCTGGGCGGATGCTCAGACAACGAAGGCCTTTATGTGCTGCTTATACCATAAAAGGACAGAAGCTGCGTCTGGCTGGTGTTATTGTAGTGAACACACAGTACTGTTGCTAAAATCAAGTGATAACAGCGGCATGCAGCACTGCTGAAAAATCTTGAGTCATCCATCATTTCTTTATTTCTTATTTCCTTTTAAGAGCAGCAAAAGAAAAACGGTGCCATTAAACTGCTTTTCTGAGTCAGTGACTTCATTTATTTTGGGGGAAAAATATGGGGAAAAAAGTCAATGGTAGAATGCAGTTTTTTACAAGAACACAATACCTTCTAAAAGTATTTATATTTGATATTTGTCCTTACATTTTGTATAAATACAGCTGGGTTTTTTTTCAATGTATTTTAACTGGATACAAGATAAATAAAGTAGGAAGTAAAGGGTGCATTGGTATTCAACCTCACTTTTCACTGTCATTCCCGCTGCAGATATTTTGGATTTTGTTTCAACCATCTTTTGCTCAGCTACATCCAAAAAAGTTAAACCAAACCAAACATTGTATTACCAATAAACTTTCCCTGACTTTTCTTTCAATGGTTTTATTGAAAATATTTGGTATAATTTCTTTTATTATGTTTTCCTTTTTGCTATAAACATTTAGCTATTTTATTTCACCCTCACAGCATCTCTTCTTCAGGTACTGCTTCCTGTTTCTCCTCTGCCTGTTGTGTCGAGAAGGAAAGTTGGTAAACTGAGGCGCGTGATTGATAAGTACAGATGAAGCTGGGTGAAAATACCGCTGAGAAGAGCCAGAGGCGTGAGCTGACTCTCCCTGCTTCTCACTATCTGCTCCCTCGGTGGGGGAGCTGATGATTGCACACTCCACGTTCTGCCCCTCTGTGTGATTCTGCTCACCTATCAATCGCAGCCCTGCAGGCGCAGACATATGCTATCTATAGAAAGATCAGTTACTCTTTAGTTCACGCTCAGCGGAGACTTGTGCTACAAATGCCAATAATGAATGATTTGCAGAACAATCGTTTGTTTCCCTCTCTGAATACTCATCCACATCTTCCACAGAGGACATGAGAGGGTTTTATGAAGCTCAAAGGGAAGCCCAATACTCCATCTGTCACATTCCAACGCTTATCTGCAATAAGAAATCCAGGTATAGACCGCCTTGTCCTCTACTCGATGTGGTTAAGAGTGAGAAAAGAGACCATAAAATGTATCTTTAATAGGCAGAGCCTGTTCTTTAAACATACCTGCAGCTGCAGGGACTCACACTCAAATACTTTTCAAATTATCTCACACAAAGATGGGAAATAGGCTCATTCAAGCTTATAGAGGATCCAGAGAAAATCACATTTTTGAGTATAATACGTTTCTTCTCTCCCTGCTGTGTTTCAATCCTTTTTTCTTCCCCACATTAAAGAGTTTTTTTCTTACTCTTCTCTCCTCCCAAACATTATTTCCTGATATCCATGAAATGCCTTTGGGAAGATTTGTGATTTTCCATCTGTGTGCACATTTTTCAATTTGGAAGGGAAAATTACAGAATAATAACTGGCTACCTTGCATAAAGGAGGATTATTCTATATTTTGAGTGTAAAATATTTTATTTTCTTTAGCTGGTAACAAGAACTAAGAAAAAATATAAAAGAATAAACACAACCTCAGAAAATCCCACAACAGCAGGGGAATATGCAGACTTTAATGATCTCAGCTGCATCATCTGTTTTTAAGTCATGTGCAGAATTAGCATGTCATGTTAACATTTCCTTTCATTCACATGCATAAAAATCATGTTAAAATGACAACATTTGGACTTATGAATATTTGAACATTTGAACAAAGCATCCTTCAGTGTTTTGTTGTAGGAGAATAAGGCTGCGTTCTCTGTCTATTCGGAAGTCAGATTTTCCAAATTCCCATTTTGAAGAACCAGAATAACGTTTGAATTTCGAATTTTTACTTGTATCCAGTAAGGCCGCACAGCTAGAAATTACAGCGAATATGGTGAATTATACTTCATTAGTGAACATTAGTGAACAAACACGATCATTAAAACCAAGCAGCGTAGCAGTCAGGGCAAGGTTAAGGTTCAAAACAATTTCCTGAGTTTTGAACATCTACTGGAGAAATGTAAAATTTGAAATGGAAATGCAATTTCATCTATTGGGAGGAGTTTCTTCAGAAATGGCAGTACTCTTGTCAGTGACAGGAAGCTGGGTAAAAATAAACACAATAAAAATATGAAGCTTATTGAATGTAGTGTTGATTGCAGGTTGAGCTCATGTTGTTTGGCACAATCAACAGAACCTTTTTTTGTCTATTCCCAAGTTAAATTAAACATTTGTTTCATCTTTGGTATAGCATAAGGTGTTTTGGATATCTGAGGGATTTAATCAACAAGCAGTGGAAGCTTTCTTTGTTAAAAATGTCACGTTTTAGAGATGAACTGGTTCAAATTTATATATTTGAACATCTTAATTTTTCTCTCCAAATCCTCACAGGATATTTTATTCCTCGTGTTGAGAGATAGCCTCTTACATCAGTTTTTGCTCCGTAATTACTTTCTGTGTTCATGAGGGGGATTCATTAAAAGACAGGCAACACCCAGTCTTCCTCTCATAATGACTATTCCCCTGGATCTTATTAGGCCTCGTATTTAGAAAATCAATGAGGACTGAGAGAAAGATTATGGCGGATTCTTATTCTGATCATCCTGCAGTTAAAGACGAGATGTGTAGTCATTATTTAACCATTAGAACCACATGGAGACACGCAGAGAGGAGCCAACAAAGAAGCCTGGTTCAGTACTGCAGACACAGTGAGTGTAATGATGGGGAGATTAGGAGAAGGAAGACGGATGGAAAAGAGAAAATAAAAGCTGGAGAGTGATGTAAAACTTCATATTCACCAAAGAGAGTTGGCTCCAGGAGAGGGGATCAGGTGAAACAGTGAGAAAAATATTTTTTAATTAAAATTTTAGACATTTCTCAGTTTAATATTTGGAACCTTTGTAGTGGAAAAATTAAAATTCAACAGAGCATGTCTCAGTGTGTGCACTACGATAATGTGTCCAGAGTGTTTCTGAAGTGCTGTGATTTGTGATAATTCCTGACAGATATCAGTGCTATTTATCAGGCGAACGAGAAACCCACGCCAACCTTCCTTTCTGTCTCTCTCTCTCACTCCCTGCCTCCCTTAACTTCGCTTCTCGGTCCTTCTTCCTCCCCCCATTGCTGGCAGTCATTTCTCAACTATCCATTAACTTCACCAAATAGAGGCCTGGAGGAGGAGAGGCAAAGGTCTTCACTCTGCTAAAGAGATTTTCTTTGAGACGGAAGAAAATGGAAGGAGGCAGGCAGTGAGACTGAGGTAACAATGAAAGGCCAAGAAAGATGGATGGACAGACGGACGGATGGATAGATTGCACCAACGGCAAAAATAATATCTTGTGACCCACTTTTTCCACGTTGGTTATTAAATCTCTTTGGGAAAACGTCCCTCCTACTGGTCACCGACTAATTGTCTGTTTAGTCTAAATTTCCTACAACAGAGCAATAAAAAAAGCCTTTGCTAGTTGAATTTCTTGTTGATTTTTTTTTTCTTGAACTTTCTGAGCTTTGCATATGCACGACTTTCCAAGTTGGTAGTTGCCTTCCACATCCTTCACACTTTAATAATTGGTCCTCAGACTTATTCCTTGCTAGTCTGCAGCTCCCTCGGTGTATTTTTCCCCCCATGTTTTCCAGCAAATCCTTGCCTTCTGGTTATACTTTGTTCTTCAGAGAGCAGCTCTTTACTTTTTATTAATGGAAATACCTTGTTAACAGGACAATTAATCCAGCTAATGTGAGTTAATTTAATAAATTATATCAGTTTTATGTCCCTTGATGTTTGGTATAGGCTTTTATTCCATCAACAACTTGAAAAAGAAATGTGTGACAATGAAAGGAGTCTGTTTTAGAAAGGGTTTAACAGCTACAGTTTAGGAGCAAACAAAGATATTCTTATCCAAGAAAAATGAAAACACTGAGGAATGGTGCAAATTTTGCCTGCCTGGACTGGTGTTTTATGTGGGACATATTGTTTATTTATTTTTTTATTTTTTTAGAGAAAGAATTTTTACTGACAAAGATAAAAAAAAAGGAAAATTAATTACAGCACAAACATTTTCCATTTTATTAACCTGACTTTTTTGCGGTCATTTTGATTTAGCAGTAAATCTACTACTTAACTTTGACAAATACAAGAAGTTTTTCAAGGATGAGTGCAAAAAAAATATATAGAAAACATATGAATCCATGAATTAAGTGTGAGAATTTGAGTTTTCTGTGTGTTTATTTTGGTTTCTGTCTCAGTTGAGTCTCCGCGTTGTCCCGTCTACTCCTTGATTGATCCCAGCTGTTCCTTGTTGGGTCCACGTCTACCCAGTCGTTTGTGTCACGTCTCTACATTTTTTCCAGTTGCAACCAGTTTCTGTGCGCCTTGCCTTCTGCTCATCTGTGCTGCCTGGACTTTGCATTCTTGTCATTTTATCCTTAAAACCATCATTTTCTCTACTGCCTGGGTCCACTGGGTTTACCTCACCTCCTAATACCGCGCATGATGACATTAAGGGCATTCTATTACTTTCCACTAATAAGCCCAACATGATTTGGCCTTTTTATGTTTCAGATCTATAATTATTTACTTAATATTCCACAAAAGATTATTTTTCCATTGTACTGCAATTTTAAAATGTTTTCTTGTTGTTGAGTGGATAAATCATAAAAAATCCCAATACACACAATCTGAAAATAATTATCAGCAATACAATGAGCAGATCAAGTATTTTTCTTAGGTTTAAGACAGAACAAGCATTAAAATTATGTTTTATGAGTGGTAGTGCAGGCACCAGTACCCCTCCCAACCCCATTAGGGATAAGGGTGTTAGAAAATGGACGGACGGACGGACGGACTGGCAGTGCCGGACATCTAGGTCTCTATTCCTGATAACAAGCAACCTATTCATGCAGAAGTCCTGTATGAGTTAGTAAGTATAACATCTGTGCTGAAGTTATATTTGTGACAAATTTGCATACTGTTCTCATCATGCAAAGAGAGCACTGAACTGCACAATTAATGTTGTAATTTTCCTTTAAATAAATTATTTGTTTGAGTTGGGAAAACCAGTTTGGGCACAGGGTGAATTATTATGATATTGAACTAAAGGTTGCAGAGAACAGCATTCATATCTAATGGAAGACTAAGACGCTGACATGGAAACTATTAATCTCCGGGTGTTCATATTCTATTCAAATTTAGTTTCATGTAATATCACTTCACAGCATGTCGAATAATTACTTATGCAGCAATAGATATTAAACAATGTAAATGGACAGATTGGCTAGGTAACTGTCTGCAAAAAGTGAATGGAGACTCTCACACAGCAGAATGACCTGGATCTAGATGTAAATCTGGGTTCAGATTCCAGTCACACGCTGTGTGCCTCTTTGGCCCCGATGCTTTTAGCCTCCTCTAATATAAAAAGATAAAATGCCAAACTGAATGCTCAGAGGGTCTCTTCAGGATTTCTAATGATTGCAATTTTCATTTCATAAATGTACAAAATAAATTCTCCTGGTCAAGCTAGTCTTACTTCTCGTATTTTTCCCTCTGACACTCTGACAATGGAGAAATTAAAACCCTTCGGAGTACCCGTGTGCTTGTGAATGTGTAATGAAGTACAACAGGGTATATTAACCCAGAACGATGATGGGTTCAGGCTCATTCTCGCTCTGACAAGTTGCTATGACAACGTGGCATTTGCATTGCTGACGACCTGTTTAAGAAAAACAGCTTGGAAAAAAAAAAGGCAGTGCTGCATGCAAAAAAAAATTAAAATAAAATAAAAAATACTGAAACATGGCACCAGGTTCCTGCTGAAATGCAGAGTCCTGGGGTGGAACATGAGTGAAAATCACAGAATAGCCAATAGACACAATGCTGAAAAGATGCAAACTTAAAAGAAACTCGATGTAAATTATCATAAAAGGGGAATAAAATGTCCATAAAAAAACAGGGTATAAAACCTTACATGTGGTTCTTTTGGTTTTGCACAGATGAGCTCAGCAGGAGCTTGGAGGAATAAAGGATTTTCAACAACAGCCCAAGAGACATTAACAGTCCGCCGCCAGCAGACTGAAGACAACAGAGGTTCTGACATTGGAGTAACTGAACTATAGAGTATTTTCACATGGGAGTTTGATTACTGAATGCTACAAAGGTGATTTAATGAACAGATGTGGAACAGCTGTACCTGAGGCTAGTAGACTAGTATAAACTACTGCAACATTAGAAGCTACAAAGGACTAAAGGGATCAAACTAAACTCAAAACTAAAGATTGTGACATTAAGAATCATTCTGAGTGTGTTTGAGATGTCTGTCCTGCCTTTGTGTGCATCATGTGTTGCCCACACACATAAAGAAAGTCTAGTACATATGGAGACTAAGCTGAAGGATATTGACCGGCCCTGTAAGAGGCTCTCTTGGGTTTTGCATGGATAGAGAAATATTTCCCAACCACCTCATATGATTCCTCTCTTTTTCCCTTTTGACTTCTGTACTCTTACACATTCAGTCTCTCCTTTGTCTGCACGCATCTCTGCTTTTCTCCTCCATACGCCCACATTCGAACATCACTTCTTCTTCCTCCCCTGTGGCCTTAACTCTCACAACTCCTCTCTGTCAGAGCAATGACTATGCCCTGCCAGATAAGAACATATTTCGAGCATCAACCTTCACCCTGTCCACTGTGCTGAACCTCATTAACCTGCTGTGAACTGAGCATTCCTTATTGTTGAAGTTTATTTAGTTCAATTTCTAAAAATAAGTTCTATAACTTTTACTTATTTAGTAGCGCCAAAAATTAATATGCATACAATGCCTTGCAAAAATATTTATACCTCTCAAACTTTTCCACATAATACAAACTCCAGTATATTTGACCATCTCATTGAGCACTGCTCAATCCAGAGTTGAATTCAGACTACAGCACAACTACTACCCACCTTGGAAGAAGCCAAGAGGCAACTCTGGAGGAGCTGCAGAGATCCACAGCTGGTTTCTAGTTTTTGAGATGTTATTAAAAATGAGAAAATCACATTTATCTGTGCATCAAAACTAAGACAAAAAGTCAATTTGACTGAACTTGAGCTATTTTGTATAGATGATTAAGTGAAAATCTCTAGATGTGCAAAGTTGTTAGAGATATACCCCAAAATCTTTGCAGCTGTGATTGTAGAGGAAGAAAGTTGAACCTAATTACAAAAACATGTCAACATTTTCAGAATTTTATTTGTAAAGAATTTAGAAAAATAGCATAATTATACTACCACTTCACAACTGTTCACTGCTTTGTGTTGGTCCTACACATAAAATATGAATAACTGAAGGAACTAAAAAGAAAGAAGCACAAATGTTAAATTTTGTAGCTGACAGCTTCTGTCAGATTTTTATGCTATTTTTTTTTTATTGAAGTTGAACTCATTCCTATTTCTCACCTCAATGTTTCACTTCTCAGAAGATTTTTTCACCTCTTTTTTATTCCCTCTCTCATCCTCACACAAAGTCACACATGAAGCCGATCTCTTCCGTGTCTCTATCTCATTGCAGTCGAATGTCTCACAGCAGGTCTCAATAATAGAGACAGAGTGTTGGTAAAACGTTCATGACAGAATGCTAAATGGATTCAAGCTATTTAAACGTATATGTCATCTTCAGCATGTAAGCCAATTTGTCAACAGTCACACTGGCACATTTATAATTTGCACCCCCCTCCACTCCCTTCCTCTCCTTCTGCTTTGGCAATACAATGCATTGGACTGAGATTAGATTGCTGTTTTATTTTGCTTATTCCAAGCAGCTGTAAAGTTTGGCTCTACCAGACAGAATCATTGCATCTCTGCAGCAGCTCCACTTAAGACACAATACTCCACTGACAGAGGAGAAATGAGGTACATCCCAGCTGTCTCTCGGTTAGATGATGAGATTAAAGATGTAGTTCCCCGTGGAAAAAGCAATTTAAGTGTCTTTCACTGGACCAGACTAATTGATTAGGATCCATTTAATTGTCAGTGATATTATCTGTTGATAGGAGGCATGTGGGTTGTGTTGTTTTATCTGCATCTTTTATTATAGACAGCTTCAGCTCTGGTCCTAGAAGTAAAAATCTTGTTATAATCTCCAGTCCATCTTGTTTCAGAAAAAGTTGCAAATATTAGCAGTCTTAAGATTTTGAAAAATATTTTAAGCCCTATTTTTATTGGCCATGTTGGATTGTCATGAAAAATAATCTAATTATTATGCTATAGATACTACAGTTAAATTTTATGTCACTAAATGTTTCATATGATTAATAAAAATAAGCAAAAGCAAAATGCAGTTTTCAAATGATCATTTATTAGGTTTAAAAGTTATGTTTGTCTGTTATTGACATTTGCAACATTAAAGTGTAAGTTTAGTCATTAAACACTAGAATAAATGACTGCTTGTTGCTTAACACAGCTTGTTGTCTTAAAATACATTTAACCCATTTCTTCATTTGTTAATTTCCAAACTTAAACAGTTGCCTGCAGACACAGATTATTATTCACTGTTTTCACCCTTGTTTTTAGTACGATGTTCAGAAAATACCCTTAGGCACTATTTAAATCCCCAAATCAAGCATTAGTGAGATTTGTGGTCTTACATGGGTGGATATATAGCTGGATGCATACTACAATATTAAAAACATGACCTAATAAAATGATTTGGCCTTCTGCCTGCTGCAATGCCTGAGACACATACAGTCTCTTCCAGAACAGAGTGGAAACTTTAAATTGGATTTATAGGCCATAGCGTGTCTGAAAAGGTCAACCTTAATGATTATAGCCTAAAGCAGCCTCACTATCCCTCCTCCAACCTGCTGAGGACTAAAATGGTGTCCATACTCTGGTTGTTATGCAGCCATCTTCATATTATTAGCAGCATCAATGTTAGCTTTTAATATGGGCTATGTGGCTTTCTGCCCAGGGAGGCATTGCCTGGAACAGAGGTGAACAATCTGGGTGTCAACAATGATGGCCTGCATGATTTGAACACACCTGGGTGAAATATCTAACTTATCTCCTCAGGTTGTGACAGATTCCACAGGAACCTGAAAAATGATCAGTTTAAGTCATTCAGGTGTGTTTGAAACATGAAGGGCAAGGAAGTTTTGATTAGATTTGATGATATCTAACTCAAAGTCTTACGTTTTTAGACTGGTCAAACTATTTTCCTGTTTATACTGTACAACCTTTACTCTAATTGGAAAAACAAAAATATGCTCATGTTTAATGTTTTCCCGGCATCAGGACCACGTTACGTTTAGACAAGCATGTAAAGCACATTATGCAGACAAGTCAAACGTGGAGTCAGATGTTGTAAAGAAATACTTAGATTTTTCAACAACTCTACATGAAATAAAGAAAAGATTGACAATGCAATCAAACATTTTCCTGGAACATCTTTCAATTTGTCTAGAGTGGAAACAATGAGCTGCACTGGAAAATATTTTTTCTTTGGTTTTGTATGAGGCACTGAAATGAGGCTCGTCCAAGGTTTCCATTGATGCATTACTGAATACAATCACTGATACAAATGCATGAGCAACAAAAATGATTGACCCAATTTGAACACAACTTGTATAACCAGCAGTGGTGGTATAAATGCTTCACTTTCAATAAAGATCACATTGCTTCAAAGGGCACTGGAAGGCATAACATGTCAAGTGGAGTGACATGCAACGATGTCATTAATATCAGGAGGAGTAAGTACTGCGCTCTGAGTTTGAGTATGATTCAGTTGATGAGGAAGGAGACACTTTGAGGTTGGGTCATGTCAACATTCACACAGAATTGAGCAAGAACCGGTGCCATTGTTTGACAATTGTTTTGATGTTTGAAATTTTTATCTGTGAGCTTTTGGTGCTGCAAGAAAAAAAAATCATGCCCAACTTTATGAAGATATGGGCTTGAATTCCAGTCACAACGTCCTTCCAATCTAGTGACAGATGATGAACTATTTTGCAAAGAAGAAATTGTTATAAATTATGGTTCCTAGATCTGGAAAGCTGGTAAATATCCATCAAATAACTTGCAGCCAAAATTCCCCACGAACTATCTCTCCACCTGTGATTACAACACTTACCACAATTTTGAAATTTTTCTTTGCAAGAAATTTTAAATCATCAGCTCTCTTTGATTTCTCATAGGAAGAAAAAGACAGTGTGTAGTACTCTGTGTACAACATAAAACTCTACATCAAAATTTTATTTTATTGTTAAAATGAGTATAAATACTCTACAAAGAGAAGTCAGTTTACATAATTTGGCAGCAACTTTTCATTACTAAAGAAAATCAAGCAGAGAAAAAATGTACATGCCATTATGAACAACTACGGTAAAAACTAGTGTTAAACATACAGAAACTTTCATTAAGATCTTAAATAAAGTAAATGTATTTAAGATTTTTTTAAATGAGCTTCTTTCAGGTTACAGAACTATTAAAAGTATAATTAGTCTCAGCTTTCACTTCTCTTTTCCTCACATTGCGGGCAGACATGTGATTTTCTAATCCAGTGTGACTGCGGTCACTCTCTGACCTCTTGCCCAGTCTAATGGAAGAGAAAACCTTTGATGCTGGATCATGTAATTACTCAGACACAGACACAATCATCCAGATGGAGCAATTTGAGAGTTCCTTCACTCCTGAAAAATAAATCTCCACACAGCCTCCAGATAGGGAAGAAAATGTCCTTCCTTGTGTGGCGTCTTCTTGTTAGCGTCACCCGTTTTTAAACCTGACTTGTCAGTCATCCCTCTTCAATAAAGTGTGTTTAACAGAAAGGCTCGTCTGGAAGAAGTCTCAGTGAACGAAGGTGTAATGTGAATTAATGCAGACTCATGGGAATGATTCAGAGATTGATCTGAGAGTGAGGGCGAGTAAAGAAACAGTGGCTGGTTATCCACTTGTTGATGTGGGACTTGGTGTAGGAAGCAGAATGTGGTGGTGACTAATCCTTCACTCGATATTGCTCTACCAGTTGTCGCCGAAGCCCCAGCAGTGAGAAGGGATAATAGTCATGACTATGACCAGTGAGAGGTATTCATTTGACAGAATAGACATTAATGTGCTTGGGCAGTAAGGTTGTGGAGAATCACTTCCCCTTTTTAAAGCAAACTCCACTGCCTTAAGAAATTATGGAAATATATTTTGGTCTGTGTTCATTGCATCTGCACAGCTGGGGTTGGCAGTGGTGAGCTGCCCTGTTTTCACAGATCATTTCACCAAACTTTAAGCATGAACATCAGGTTCCTGCAGAAGGCTGTGGAGATGGAGCCCAATGGGGAGGAAACCATAAAAAAAAATTATTTAAAACTTGAAGTGATTTGTGTCACTCTATCTATTTGCTTGCCAGACCGGAAATAGTAATTTTCTTTGGCAGATGCAATAATTTTCCAGAAGCAAGTAAATTGTTCTGTGGATTTATCAGTCGAGGAAATTGAGAAAGTACTATCCAAATTCATCTTGAATTCAGGGATTTCAATCACTTCAAAGCACCCTCATGTCCAGATTGATTTGCAAACATTTTTGTGGGGTTTGGAGTTTTGTGGGGTTTAATGCATTTTAACCTTTTTTCTACAAACTTCAATAAATTTTCACATAGGAAATTGAGTGTATGAGTTTGAATTATAATCAGATCAACTGTGTTTACTGTAGTTTCAGAGCTTTTCTTGCCTGCACTCCTTTGCTCCATTCTCCGCTGGGATATCCCTGATCTCTAAGTTCACCAATCACCTTCACCCAGAAAGGAACCATAAGCTCATTTTGACTTGCAATTGTCTAATCCATCTCTGAAGCAGCCGCTAAACTGTCTCTTTTCCACCAGACAAATCTCGAATCTGTCCCAGAAAGGAACACCTTCGCTGATTAACTTCTCTGTACATATTGTAAATAAATCCATCAAACATGACATTTTACCTACGATTGGAATCAAAGCCTTTGCAGAAGCTAAGTGTCTCACGTCTTTGTCCATTCTAAACTGAGTTTTGATGGTTTGGGGATTGTTTTAACACAAGAATACTAAGCAGGAGTAGAGGGGTGAAAAACAAGTTAGTAAACAAAACCAAGAAGCAAGAAAATAGGCACCCCAACATAATTTTTCATTTTGAATCTTTAATTTCTGATCGTAATAAGTTCTGTAGTGTTATTTCAGTTAGTCCGTGTAATTCTACACATGGCCGCTAGGGGCGCTGACGCGTTGGTGACCTAGAAAAGATTGAGCACACCAGAAGAATAAATCTTCCTGTTGAAGTTAAAAGGAACTCAACGTGTGTGTCTCGTCTTTTCTATATCGCAGGTCAGTAAAAATGTATGTTGATGCATAAATGTGGCGTCCAAGAATTAAGAGGTTATAGACTCGAGAGTCAACTGGTGGGTCACTTTGTACAGCTTTGGATGGACATTGTGTAGAAAACGGGACGTATTTCTGGAGGCTAACTAATGCTAATGCTAGCGAACATTGTATATGTGTTGAGCTGAGAAACAGTTGAAGGACTAGAGATTGAGTTCATTTTGAACTTATTGTATTTTTCACGTTTGAAACGGTAAAAGATATTTTTCTGGTGTCTTTTCTTTATGGGTTATTTTAATAACACAGAAACAATGTTATCAAACTCAATGAGTATATGTTGGGCAGAATAAAAATTGTAAAAGCTATTAAAATAGTTAAAAGTAAATCCAGATATTTTTATTTTGACAGTTAAAAATACCAAAGGTCTGAGGAAAAGGGACAAGGTATTTGAGTTAAAACAAAGCTAATTGGTTTGGATAATTAAAAGCTATCTAAAATATTTTGCCATTCAATAAAATTCATGATGGAGCATGTTAAAATAATTCTCGTTCGGTTTAAAGGGATATTGCAGTCATTTGTAATGTAATGAATCGAAGGGTTATTTGTGTAAGTTATACAGTGATACCTGAAGTATTTGATATGAAGTATGGTATATGGAGTATGGTCATCATAAGAAGAGTAAATCTTCCTGTTGAAGTTAAAAAGAGCTCAACGTGTGTGTCTCGTCCTTCCTATATCGCAGCATCACACGTTGAGGGAAGATCACCATCTACATTACCCTCAGCCATCCGAGGTTGCAGGGTAACACAGGGTCCAACATTGAGCCTTGTTGCTGTTGATGGCAGCTACATAAAGCAACCACAATGATTCAAATGTTTCAAAGCCTCACCTTTTGTGAACATACTGCTTGTTATAGTGATCTTATATAATCATAAATATTTGCTCCAATGTGGGAAATTGCTCATTTCAGTGGAGCTTGGCAGTGTCTCCTTTGGAGCAGTCCTTAGTTTTAATGTCTCCCTCAGATCGTAGATGTTAGCTCACTCCACTGTGAACAGTAGCATTCCAGCATTGTTTTGGTTTATTTGAAGTTTGGGCCTCAGTGTTTGTGTTGCTCTTAAACATCTTAAACTATTTCCTTTTTACCTGAGATTGAAGTTTGATTCAAATGTTTGAAACGTCACCTCTGTTTGGTGTCGCAACAGGAAAATGATACCAAACACATTCAAACTGGTTTTGGATGCCTCCTCAACTATATTAAAAATGTATGAATAGAGTAAGTCTGAAAGTCCAATCTGTGCTGGGAAACCACGTCTAAATGAACTCTGCTATTTTTGCTGAATGAGGAGGGATTTTTCAAAAACATTAATGACAATATACAGTATGTTTGTATCATTGAAGTACTGAACTGCATCGTCATTCTCCCATGAAAAAAAAAATACTTTGAAATAACCCTAACAGAAGAAGATGATGTTCATCTCCTGAATATGTTCTTATGCTGAACATGCTCAACACAAGATGAAGAACATCTTCTGTTCAACATAAGGTATTGAACTTATAAGATCTTCTTATGATGAATATCTTCAACATAAGCTGAAGAACATCCTGTCCTTCCCACCCCACATTGAACATAAAATGAAGAACATCCCCATCAGATAGAGATGTTCTTCATTTTATAAAGATGCTTTCATGATGAACATCTTCAACATAAGACAAAAATAATTCCACATTGAACACAAAATGTTCAACACAAGATGTTCAAGAAAATCTTCATAACATGAAGATGTTCTTCACTATATGAAGACGCTCCTACGTTGAACCTCTTCAGCACAAGAATTTGTTCAACATCTTATGCTGAAGATCCCATGCAGGACAGTATGTGCAAGCGTAGGACCTGTTGAACTGTGAAACATCTACTCATGGCGTCAGCAAGGAACCAACTAGCGGTACTCAGATTCAGCGTACTTTCATATCCTCTATACCAGGGGTCTCAAACTCCAGTCCTCGAGGGCCGCTGTCCTGCAACTTTTAGATGTGCCTCTGCTGCACCACACCTGAACAGAATAATTAGGTCATTAAGGCTCTGGAGAACTGATCTACACAAGGAGATAATTAAGCCATTTCATTCCAGCGTTTTGTACCTGTGGCACATCTAAAAACTGCAGGACAGCGGCCCTCGAGGACTGGAGTTTGAGGCCCCTGCTCTATAACTAATTTGTTTTTATTATGTCTGATATTGTTTTATGTTGTGTTTGGGAACTTGTGTGATGTGAGGGGTTAGCTGCAGATTGAGATGGCAAGTGCAGGTCAAATGGAAGTTCAATTCGTACATCAATCCAGTTTCTTTGATATGTGTGTGTGGGGGTGTATTAGAGAAAGTTTGGGTGGCCTTTGAACTTTTTTTTTCTGGTGCTTAAATGCTTTTATAATGCACGGGTCAAAAATTACCCATAAGACAATCCTTGTACCCTAGTGGTGTACAGCCCACATGGAAATATAAACAAAAACAAAGTATCACTTTTTTCTAATGATGTGGTCAATTTAGGAAAAGTCATAAAATTTCAAGCCGGAAAAAGATAGTTTAGGGTATTTTTTCTATAGGTAAACATGATAATGGGTCACTTTTGACCCTCAAGACAACACAAGGGATAAATGATTTTTGCAACAAACTGTACAACATTACACTAAAAACAAAATTATTACTGTCCCAACATTTTTAGGCAGTGCTAGCATTTCCCAGCATAACACCTCGGCAAGGATTGTGCATCAGTTGCCGTCCTTTGTGAGACTGCAGAATAACATAAAGAACAGGAGGTTAAATATTTATGGGAAGATGTGCCACCTTTCCTCTCTGAGCCTGAGGTCTGAGCCTGCTCATTAACACGCAGGACAATACTACACACCACTATTGTATTACATGCAAGCACCGGGTGTACCCATTGCTCAGGAATACACTCGCTCACTCACATTTGTGCTGGTAATCCCCAGCTCTGTTGTACTCAAATCAAATTGTGCAGCCACTGCTGTGAACACCACCGAGACAAATTGGCTCCCAGTTAACTGAGGAAGTGGAGAGCGATCCTCAGATAACTGTGGCCTGAACCTTTGCAGGGAATCTGACTCCTCACTGCTGTGTTATGGACTCCCAGGAAGGCACACCTAGAAATGTACCCAGCTAGAACAAAGCAAGGGCAGGAGCCTGGAAAAGAGTAGGCTATGCAAATATCAGGAAATACAAATGATCCTGCACATGCAGAGATCTATGCAAATTCAGTCACAACATCCTAAATGCACATTGTACTCTCTGACGACCTAAAGCATGACCCTATACCCCACACCTGCATGCAAAGAAGGGAAGTCGTTTAAAGAGGATACCAGGAATAGGAAATAAACTCATACATCTTTTTCTATCCCTCAGTGACACAACCAACATGGCAGCGTGAGTAGGTTAGCTCAGTGCTTTGTTTAAGCCGGCAGTACTGATTGTTGCAGCTGAGTGGGTACAGCAGGCAGAGCGTCTTCAAAGACTCATTGTTCGGTGATGGGAGAGCAAATCCCCCAAAACGGTTTGTGTTTCATTCCCCCACACATTTACATCTTTCTGTAGAGCTGTGACAGCTATGCTGTTATGTAATCAGACGTGTTCTAAGGTTGTCAGAGTCTGTAGCTAGCTGTTAACACACTCTCTATACATAGACCTTTTTTCTTGCCACAGCAGGCCTACACTCTGACTCATCAGCAGCACCACACTGATTCTCCTACAACATTTAAGCGTAGACATTATCAACGTAAAGCAGATACCAAGTTTTGCAAATATCCACAAAACTTCTGTACATTTTGTTGGTGACAAACCAGCGCAAAGTATCAGGAAATTTTGGATGGTTTCTATCTTTCTTTACAACAAGACTGTGAAAAGTGACATGCACATTTGTTTTCAGTCAATAATTTGTAGAATTTCACCACAATGTCACCACCAGCTTTCCACAACAATGTTTGTCTATTCTTGATAAAGTAGATCTTGTTCTGTCAGATTTGACTGCAAGCTTCTATAAAAATACTTACAGCTTTCTTAATTGGATCTAAGTCTGGTCTTTGACTGGTTTTCTTTCAAACCTACTAGAGGTTTTGGCTCCATCCATCTTGCAATCAACTCTGACCAGAAAAGTCTCCCCACAGCAGGATGCTGCCTCCACTATTTGTCACAGTAAGCCAACAACTGTGACAAAAAATGACAAGAGCAACTTTTGTCACATCTTGTCTTGTGGGAAACTGCTGGAGAAATTACGAAACAGTTTTCTTCTTGCCACTCGTTTAGATCAGATTTAGGGAGAGAAAAACTAATTGTGCTATGAGCGTATTACCCACCTTTGGACCTCTGCAGGTTCTCCAAAGATACCAAAAGCCTTGTGCTGCTTTTCTTGATTTGTTGAACCATTTAGGTGGGCAGCCATTTGCAGTTGTGCTATACTCTTTCAGTGTTTAAATGGCTGACTGAACAGAGCTGTGATGTTCATAGCTTTGGTAATTAGTTTATAATCCATCTGCTCCATAAACTTCTCCCCCTTAGCTTCGACTTGTCTGCTCTGTTCCTTCAAGATGTTTTATGTTCACTTATGTTTTAACGAACCACTGAGGCCTTCACAGAACAGCTGGATTTATTATTCTACAGTAAAGGCAACTGGATAGACTGGATTTTATTTAGGGTTATCAGTGGGATGGGTACCATTTTCCTTAATAATCTTTCACTATTTTGTGTTGAACACTTTTGCAGTGAAATGTGTGGCACCATGGGCTGCTTCATATTCTATTTTAAGACTTTCTAAAACGTCACTATAAAACGATGGTAGGTGAGTTGCTTTTAGGAAGTCCCGTTACACTGAGAGAGGAAAAGAAACAGAATGCAAAATCAGTGAATGTTGTTTTGCAGCCTTTCACCATAGTAACCACTTTTGTCTCAGGAGGAAGGTGGCCTTTGCTGGAGGCTGAGAGGAAATGACACAAACAAATGGCAGAGCTGGAACAGATCAGTGGGCATTTAGCAGAATTTTCTTTTCTTGTCCAGTGTTTATTTGCATTTCAAACTATGCCTTTGGGAAGTGGGAATTGTAAGTATGTCTGTTATATAAGCAAATCTGTCAGGAATCTTTAGTGCAGGGCAACTAATATTAATTTCCAAATAAGGTTTGGGAGAATAGATGCTCAGTCTTTGGCTCATGTCGCATGTGCTTTTAAGCTACTCATTGAGAGTTGTCACACTGAAGATGATGTTTAGGGATTTGGCAGCATTAGTGTGTCAAAGCCTTTAATATGAAATGAGTTCAGTCTTGCTGATAAAGAGCAGGACAGGCACTGAGGTGAGTATTTAGCCTGAAGGAACATCTTTTATTAGTGTACAACTTGTTCCAGGGAACTCAACACATCCACCCACACAATGACAGGTGGGATGCATGTGAATGCAAAATGCGGAGAAAGACACGCATCCATGCCCACATTACAAATTTAGGAATGCATTTTCTGTTTCTCCACATGGCCCTCTTTGTGCAGAGCAAAATATATTTTTTTCTTCTGCTCCTCACAGTTCCTCCTCCTACCTCTGCCTCTGCAATTTTCCTCTATCTTATCTGTTCAGCGTTTCTTCTCTCCGTTCCCATAAATGTCTATTACTTTCTAGACTCACAGCAACCAGATCTCCTCTAAAAATTACTCAAGTAAACTCAATGTCCTGTGAGTCCCTGGCAGGTGTACAGTGTTACAAATGTTTCTGTGGTAGTCACGCTGTTAGCTCTAAAAGTCCAACATACACAGGTGCTTATCTCAGTATGCTAACATGCATACAATAATATGCTGTGTGAAAGATTGGTGTCCAGAAAGGTTTGAGCAAGTTCTGCTAATATGCTCCCAGTAGAAGGAAATATGCAGCCTTTCTGGGAAGGGATCTGTGAGCAGATGGGGATTCATTCCCAGACAGATTTTCCATTTGTGTGATTAAAAATCAATCAGGATGAAGCTACAGCTGACCCAACTTCATTCACCCACCTGCAGACCTATTTTCAGTAAACTCTAGAAATAAACCGGTGACACGTGTTATTATGAAATGAGTCATCCCAGTGGCCAGTATTGACTAAGAACAGGCAGGGCATTCATCATAGGCATGGGCTAATTTGATTTAAGTCATCTTAACGACACTGTCCAGTAGTATACACACCAGCCACCTTCTTAGGTCCATCTATTCAATTGTTTGTCTCGTGGCAGCTACTCAAGGCATTAAGGCATCTGGAAAGGATGAAGGCGACTTGCTGAAGTTCAAATCAAGTATCAGAACAGCAATCAGGTCAAGGTGCCCAAAGTGTAGCTACATCACATTTGTGACCCTAAAAAATTTGGTCAAATGAGCAAATTTTTTTCCTGAAATGCATGCAGTATTCTCACATTCTGGCCAAACACTTTGTGGTGCCTTTTAAAACTGCAAGTAAACATCTTCAAATAAGAAATTTAAACACAAGTCAAAGAGATTAAAACAGGATAAGTCTAAAATGAAAATACTGAAAATAACTGTTCACCATTTATGTAACAAAATAAGAAAACAAATTTAAAATCGGCCATGATACATTCTTCTGCACAGAATTGTAGCTTTAATTGGTTTTCCAGGAAAGTCTTGGGAGCAGATGTAACAAACAAGACTAAAAAAATTACAGAGGAAGGAAGGAAATAGCTCATGTTGTGTTTTCTTTGTGTTTTCTAAAGAGTGATGTCAAGGTTATCATATATTCTCTACAATGTGCATTAGTCCCATTAACAATGGAGCAGAGTGTTAATAATTAAGGAGAGAAGAGGAACACGGGTTAATTACCAAACATAATGAGGTGAGATTCCTCTTCCTCACACATCTTATTAGTATCTGCGCTGCTCTCGCTCATCGGTTTTCCTTTGTTTTCCATCTTCCCCACCTTCAAGCTCTCTGACACACAATAATACGTTTGTTCTAATAAGATTAGTTGGGTGTTCTCCAGCTCAACGGAACGGTAAAAGAAATACAGCAGGACCTCCCGACAAAAGCAGGAAGGATTTGCATGGAAAATTTAAAATAGCATCCTGGAAAAAAAAAAAAGAAATATAATGACAGCCTTTTCATCCTTTTTGAGTGCTTCTGCAGCTCTTCTTCAATGACTAATTATGTCCTGCAGTCCAAATGAGTACAGGGTGTCTCTAACTTTTCACCCAACCACAGAGCAGAATAGTGGGTCCCAAAAATGGCAAATCTTTCCTGTTTGACTACGATTCCCTTACAGCAGCGTCAGACGCTATCGACTGTGGCTCGTTATGCGTGTGAACGTAATGTTTGTGTTATGATGAGGAACTGCAGCATGTGCTGTAGACAGAACTCCCACTAAAGATTAACTCACAGCCAATGAGTCATACCAGTGCTCTCATCGTCAGAGAAATTTTATTTAAAGGATCATATCATCCATCCACTCAGTCGTCCTTAAAGCTCGTTTTACAATGCAGTGCTTACACTTTATGCCTCCTTTGGCTCTTGTTATTTAAAATAGATTCTTTGTGAATGTGAACCACAATTACATTGCTGTCTTTATTTCTTTGCCGCGGTAATGAAATACTCAAAAATCCTTGGTGTAACAAGGAGGTACATCAAAGGGATTTTCTTAATGAATGCTGGACTTTTGTGAAACCAGAAGTTTACATGCATCAAATAAAAAGACAGATTTTTTTCTTACTGAAGTTAAAGCAGACCAAACATCTTTTGTTTTAGGTCAGTTAGAATTATAGCATTATTTTTATTTTCTAAATATCACAATAATGTGAGAAAGAATGTGTCAGATTTAATTATTAATGTCTTCAAAATCAAAAGTTTAAATATAGAAAGCTTACAGTCTTTTTAAATAATGAAGGAAAGCCCATATGATGATGTCACTGGTTTGGAAACATCTGATAGGTTAACCGTCACGTTGGATTTAATTGGAGACACACTTGTGGATGTATTTTTAAGGCCACTCCAGGAGCACACTGCTTTCTTGTTAGACACAATCAGGAAGTCAGAAGAAGTCAGCCAAGGTATCAGGAAGACCATGGTGGAGCTGCACAAGTCCACACAAATTCCAGATGACTGGAGGTGCTGCGTTCATCTGTTCAAACAATTAGACACGAGTTTAGACATGATGGGAACGTTCAACAATCCCGGCAGTCAGGAATTAGATGGGTTATGTTCTGTTACTGTGGCATTTAGCAAGTAGAAATAATTTTGGTAATTCTAACTGACCTTAAACAGCAGACGTTTGGTCTGATTTCACGTGAGACCGTGTGTAAAACAGTGTATATGTATATATATTATATTTATTCAGTTTGAATAAACTTCAAGTTTCAACTGTACTGAACTTGAGCAAGGCACAATTATAGGCACTGACCTTGAGTCCAGACCTGGAATATTTCTGCATGGCATTTGTATATTTTCTCTGTGCATGTTTGGATTCTGTCCAGATAGTCTTGCTTCCTGCCACAGTCCAAAAATGCATATTAGGCTTTTGGATACTTAAAATTGTATGTCTCCCTGTGTTGCCCTGTGATGAAAAAAATGAAGCCACATTTCAATATTAAATAAGCTATAAAATATGTAAAACAATAAAAAGGTGTTATTTCTTTTTACCACAATATCTAATGCACAAAGCATATTTTAATCTCATCTGGATTGTGGGTGTAAACGAATCAAACTATAATAAACTGAATGAACTATCGTCAAAGTTATTTTGGTTTTTAAAATGCATTGAATTTAGCATATGCTGTTTTTTTTGTTTGTTTTGGGATGTCATAGTTTTTTGACCAATGATCATTTTAGCTGTACTAATATCTCATTGCAACTTAAATCTATAAAACATAAAAGTTAACAAATAATTCTGATTTACTTGGCAGCAATGTCTCTTAGTTTTTCCACATCTCAGACTGGATTCTGTTGTCTTTGTTTGTGCCAGCTTCTGCAGGCTCTGTCAGTCACTGAGTGTCGTCCTCATGCTGCAACAGACTACATCTGAGAAACTAACATGATGTTTGTTATCCACTCATAATTTGACATGCTACATACCTGAGGAACAGAACGTGTTCGCTGCGTTCAGGTGGGCTGGGATTCAGGTGTTTCTGACTCTGTGTGTGTGAAACGTGACTGACTGCTCGGTCACACTTGTCCAACTTCTTTCCTAATTATCTCTGCAGACAGGAATGTGTCTCATGTGGTTACCTAATCTTCATTCACATGTCTGACTTCCAGAGCGATGACAACATAGTAGACGCTTGCTGAATACTGCCACAAAATGGCATTATAAAAGTTGGATATAAATATCAATGTATTGACTGTAGAACAACATTGGAAGAAAACATGATAAAGATTTCAGACTGGGAAAAAGGTTTATGTTCCAGCAGGACAAAACCCTTAACATACAACCCAAAACTAGAGTGATTTGGATCAATATAAATTCAGAGATTATCCCAGAAGATTGATAGATGTAACTACAGGGAAAGATGATCCTTCAAAGTATTGACTTAGGGAGACTGAATACTAAAAGGATACTACACTTCTCAGATATGTATTAGATACATACTTGTGATTAAAATTAAAAGTCCCAATAAATGCAATACATTCATGTTTATGATTGAAATGTGACAAACATGAATAACTCCAGTGGGTATATTGATTTTCTTTCGCATCCCCATATTTTTGTAAGAGTTTCAGTGGTGCATTTCAGCTCCCTGGGAAAAATGACCTCTTTCTCTCTTCTGAATCCTTCTTTTGATTTCTTTTTAAATCTTTTTTTGAGCTTTCAGTGTCCCATTGTGCTTTTCAAGTTAGGTGAAAAGGAAAACATCAAACTGTGGCATTCTGGAGACTTTGTTTCAGGGTTTGGGTTGCTTCTGCAGACATGCAGCAGAAAATAATAAGTAGGCAGAGGCATTGTCTTAAATTTCCTAACACTGAGATCAGCTTATCTGGCTCTGCAACTGATCAAATCTTTAGAAAGATAGTTTTTAAAACTAATATTGTGCTGAGACGGATGGAAGAGAAAGATGAAAAGAAAATGGTGGGTTTGAAAATATAGAATTGAAACTGAATATATATATATATAATTTCTAATATAATTATTGAAATATTTCCATAAGCATGAGGTGAATGGTCAGTTAATAAAGAAACACACACTCCTATATTCTTTATAGGAATATAAAATGCATTATTTTAAAATGCATTTGCCTGTATCCTTGTGAATACACTTCCATTACATTCTCTTCTCAGTTTAGTTGTTTTTTACACTTTGAAATACAACAAAGTGTATTGCAAAGTGGGGTTGATGAAGGAAAGAACTGGAGACAAATTTTAACATAAGTTTACCACAGGAAAAATAAATAAATCAGGTCTTCAAGATCCAGATTTCTCAGACCAACAGGAGGATAGTAAGCCAGAAAAAGAAATAATTTCTCTATATTAATCTTAATTAATGTTTAACAGATTGCTACTTGTACAATAGAAAATAAAAAATTTAATAGAAATAAATATTAAATACATCAAAAGTTTGATTCATGGTAAAAATATTAGTATTGTCATGACTAGACCCTGACCATTTCTTTAAAAAAAAATGCAATAATGAATTTTTCTACCAGGTGGTCCATAATATAGCTTAGGTTTAATGTTGAACTGATTTTCCATTAAAGTATACTGTGCAAAACAAAAGTCAATCCATATCAACTTAATGCATTACTCTTATTATCTTAGAGGCTATTTCAGTGTTCAATCACCAGGTACCACTGTGTTATTTTAAGACATAACATATGGATGTATAATAAGAATATGCCACTGGAAATAAAAGAGTTGTGACTAGTTCAATTCAGTAAGATCTGCCCCATAATTTCTGTTTTGCATAGAGCTGATTTCCTTGATTGTGGTTTTGTTTAAAATTCCTACTGAGGCTCACTGGCATCTTCTTCTCCTTTTTTTTGTCCTGGCTATAGAATTGGGACCATGTTGCTCGTCTTCATGAACCAACTCTTAATTATCTCATAGACGTACTGGAAAGGAAGACGCATAAATTTCCATTTTATTTGGCAGATTTTCAATACACTTGGAAGATCCTGTCAAATGCTGTCAAAATGCTGGTAATTGGGAGTCGGCCATTTTATTAGTCTCGTTAATTAGCTTAAAGTTGCTTCAAAACCAAAGATGGATTTTGAAGTTTGAGCACTTTAAGTATGCAGAAAGGAAAGCAGGAATGACAGGTTCCCACACGCAGGTGAGACAGTCTGAATACACCTGTGAAACTGAAAAAAAAAGGAGTGTGTCACACCTTTCACACCTATCTATCACACCTGGTTCAGTGTGATAGATGAATACGTTAGCTCTGAAGTGATTTGGACTTGTACTCAAGACTGTAAAGCAGATTATGAGACAGCAGCAATTGTAATAATTGACTCAGATGGATGATGTCAGGGCCTCCTCAGAGGAACTGGCTGCAGGATGATGATGGCATGGCTTCAGCTCTAATAATGTCCCAGCCTCAAAGCGGGACTGGATGGGCAACAAGCACGATGAATGATGTCATTTATTTCACTTGGCGGTGGCCCAGTTGTGCCATGGGCAGAGCCAGCGTGAGTGATGATCTGCACTAATGGCAACATTATCGGAGCTGATACTCAGTGACAAAGAGAGTCTTTCGGAGGAAATGAAGCAAGGGGAGGCTGAAGTAAAATGAGATCCACTTTTAGCAGGGAAAGTAGCCTCCAGGCAGATTTTAGCTTGCTCCTCTTGGTTTTATATCAAAGACCTTTCAAACGTGTTTGACAAAGCAGACAGACAAAAACGCTGAACGAGGGTGATAAAAAGGTACTATCTCCATTGTGAATCACAGACAGGCCCTCACAGGCAATGTCCTGTTTTTTTGTGAGCCTCAATCCCAGTCAAAGAGTGGAGTGTAAGATTGGTGTTGTGCAGAGTGTGATTGACTACACGACGCTGTCGCCGCTTCAAACACAAACGCCTCTTTGTTTGTCTGTACCTCCGTCATCTGTCATGGGAAGTCTCAGGCGCCAGCCCTGCTCTATCTCACACACACTCACCAATCTGAGGTGACAAAGATGGAAACCGAGTGTTTCAGCAGAGAAAGGTCCATCTGTCACCCTGGCAACGGGAGAGGTGGGAAGACTAACATCCAGCAGAGTCAATCACTCCTACATCCCTCCCAGCAGCATCTAAGTGAGAAGAACAAGAAGAAGAAGACAGGGTGAAACTGAAAACAGATTAAACAAAGTCATCACCATCCAAAAGAAAAAACTGTGACATGCTTGTCTGGTACTGCAAAACAGATATTTGTCCAAATTTTTTTTTTTAAAAAGAAGAAAAAGTTAAATAATTTTCCCCAAAGTCAGGAAGAAGTGTATATTTTTTTCTGAGATGGACTAAATATATGAAGAACATTCTGATAATAAATACATTTTCTTGGTAGCTTAGTCAGAAAAATTGATTTGAAGGTCTCGAGCTGAGACACATGAATATATATATGAAATGAAAATGAATGGGTAAAAAATGAATGCTTGGTGTATTAAAGGGAGGAAAAAGTGAAGGGCAATCTGTCACAACTGCTCAGGAGGACTTTAAATACACCTTGGTGCCTATCCATAAAACTGGCCAGAAGAAGAAAAAAGGAAAAACAGATTTTGTAAGCAGTAGGAGTTTTTATGGTCAGCTGTTCCTCTGTTATTTCTTATGAAACAAAAAGGCTATACTACGTGTTTTTGGACTGTGGGAGGAAACTATAGCACCTGGAGAGAACCCACGCATGCACACTGACAACATGCAAACTTCATGCAGAAAGATGCAGCTGAGGATTCAAACCAACAACCTTCTTTTTGCAAGGCAACAGTGCTACCAACTGCACAAATATGAAGGCCCCAAATGGACTGAGCACACAAGCAATTTCAACATTTTTTAGAAAACACAAAGTTTGAATTCGATGTGGATTTTTGTTCAATTTCTATAGAGCAAAAAATGATGCATATTTGCACAAATATATACAGAAGACTGCTGCCTATTTCCACTTTAGTATTCACAGATTTTTCTGTGGAACGTAGCTTCAATTTATCTGTGGAAATTGTGCCTCTTTGCTTATTTTCTTACAGATGATATCTAAAATGTTGAAAGAAATGCAGCTTGGGTAGCTGGGATGCAATGCTCCATGGTCATCAAGACACATTTGATGTTTGAGCTTTTAAAATAAGCAGCTATAAGTATTTTTAGGGAGGTGTTAAGTATTTGTGATTGGAGTGTAGAGACCACACCCATCCACAAATAATTAAAATCCATGAATACTTTAGAGTACCAGGGGTTCATTGCACACCCCACCAATATTTCTATAAGTTTGGTAAGAGGAAAAGAGACTGAATGCTTGTTGAAACCACCTGATGACAACTATAATTTCATAAGCCACTAATCGTTCACAAAATACCTTTGCATATAGTTCAAAGGCCTGCTGCAGCTTTTTGACAGAGCCACCCTGCTGTTTTGGTGTGATTATGAGAAAAGGAGGGTTCTGTTTTATTGCAAAGCTTTTTGTTTACTCTGTCACTCACTCTGCTGCAAAACGCACAGACAGACGTTTGTTTCAAACAAACTCCGGATGCTCCTCGTATTTGATGTTAAACAAAGAAATCTTTGGAGTGAGTATTTTCCCCAGAGGCGTGCAGTACGTACGCACATTGTGCTCTACAGCCTTGGGAGACGCAAGATGCCCGAACCAAAGCTGTCAACATGGATTCCTAAATCGTCACAGTGACCTTGGGTGAGCCAGTCAGGCCCATATCCCTTCCCTTTCCAATGTCAACACAAGACCTGACACATGTCTGAAAGTGTCAGGCACGGCCATGTCAGAGCAGCAAAATACACCCAGAGAGTTTCTTTACTCTCCAAGCAAGCAACAGAAAAGAAGCAGCAAAGATGATGACAGAGCGGACTGGTAAAAGGTGCATCTGTAACTCAGCTTGATTTCATTAGAAAGGCTGACAGAAATCAAATTCAACACATCAAAAAGTTGAAACAGGCAGTGTCTTTGGGATAACTGAGAATAAACATGCTTTCCTTTTTATCCCAAAAATCGTGAATTTAGATCACTAGTTGTTAAAGTATTGGAGATCCTATAACTTCTTCACATTTTGACCTGTTACAACCACAAACTTGAACTTTATTTTATTTTACATGATGGACCAACAAAAGTTGCTGGTAGTCGTAAAATAGAAGGAAAGGAATCCAGTAAAGTCTGATGCAAATACAATCAGAAATGTGTGTCATTCATTCATTGCCCCTGAGTTAATGCTTTGTCGGCGCAAATTTCACTGCAGTTAGCTGCAAATATTTTGAAATATGATTCTACCAGCTTTTCCCTTCAAGAGATTGATAGTGTTTGACTTTTATATTTTTCAAAATAGCCCAAAGAGACTGTATGGAGACTTTCAGTGAACATTATATTTCCAATCTTGACGCAGGTTCTCTATCAAATTTAGGTCTGGACTTTGATTGAACCACTTAATCACATGAATATGCATTGATCCAGATTATTCCACTGTAGTGAAGATCTTATTGAATATTTTCTGTCATCATCCCACTCGAAGGTAAACCTTCTAGTGGGATACATTCTGTCTAGACTGGAAACAGCAGCATCAAGAGGACATTGTAATGGCCTCTGTCAGTTTGAGCAACTAAAAACCCATCCTTTTAAAACTGCTTTAGCAAAGCTACTATACTAAGTGATACACAATGTTTAATGTGTTTCATTTTTCTTCTTTAATAATTTTTTTTCTTGAAACGTGCTGTATAAATGAAATTTTACTTGCGTACTTACTGACAGTTGTATTTTCTAACAGCTTCCCCTACTGATAAAAACAGTGAGATGAATAGTTTTCCTCAATAATACAGAATTTTTAATTAAAGTCAAAAAGTTACATTTTGTAATTATCTGACCAGAGCACTTTCTTCCACATGTTCCCCGAGTCCCCATCATGGGTGCTACCAGAACATTTTATAATTAATAAGCTCCTTCCCCTTTTGCTGCTGAATCTCTTACTTGTCTGCTTGATAGTGTTTATTTGCTACATGTTCCCTGAGGCCTTAATAAAACATCTTTATTTATTCTCAGATTAAAGTACCAATAGGTTTATTATACAAATTAGGTGACTTCTGAAGGATATCATGTGTCCTTTGCTTTACAGGTCACAATTATGCACTATATTATTGTTTTACTTCAAAATATCACAAGATACATTCTGATTTGTGGTTGTAATGTGACCATATGCTATAAAATTAAAGTGGCTATTATTATTGTTATCAATTCTTGGTTTATGCAGAAAAATCTCTTGAGACTTATTGTCTCATTTATGAGAGAGACCTGTTATCAACATCTTTGCGCTGCAAAAACATAAAATACATAAAATATCATTTTATTGTGTCAAAGCATGCTTTCCTATACAATGATGGGGGGACAAAACTAGATGAAGTTCTATCTTTGAGTGGACAGCACATTTCCTTGCATGATGCCATGTAATTCCCTGGTCCCAGCTGATCCCACTGAGACCAGCTGAGGCCTGAATCCTCTCTGTATGTGATGATCACACACAGACCCTCCCAACCTGGCAATCCCCAGCAAACATGAGAGGGATTATGGATCCTGCTTGAAAACTCAGCATGTGACTGACGTCCAGGCATACCTGACAACAGCATCATTAATTATCCTGTCCACTCCTGACAGAATAGCAGGGGTAAGCACCAAGTAGCAGGATCAGTCTGTGAATAGATGCTTGTTATCACAGTCACTGCTGGTTCCTGTGACAGCCAGGATGTGCAGGTGAGGAGAGAGAAATCAAGAAGGCTGCAGCAATCTCAAACGCCCCCACAGAAGCTCGCACTCACTCTGCGGACAGTTAAAGATGTCAATATGAATCATCAAGACAATTTCTAACGGAGTCCTTTTATAATGCAGCTGCAATCACTTCTTTCTCCTTTCTTTTTTCTCTTCTCTTGCTTTCTTCTTGTCTCCCTGTTATCTAACACCTGTACATACCTCATTGCGTGCTTCGTGCCTACATGTGACAGTTTTGTCCACCGCACCTAATGTCTATTTAATTACAGTTGGTTTATTAATGTGATGCACAGGATGACAGGGAAGAGAAAGAAAAACATCAGAAAGAAAACAGTCACTGTGAAAATAAACTTTTGAATTGAAAACATTTAAAATTGCAATGCCCATGAAGCTCCAACTTTGCAAGTGTTAAGTAAAACCAAACAATGTACCATTTTACTTCTGTTTGTCACAGAGGGGACCAAAGTGGGCCTTTTGAAGTGTTGCAGGTTTGGTTCAGCAGCAGAGTGTCCCGATGCACGAATGAAGTGGAACAAAATGCAAACTGGAATTCAGGAGGTAAATGACAAAAATAGCTTTAGTAAAAAAAATATATATAAAAAAAACCAACAACTTAGAGTGCAGTAAGTTGGCTCCAAGTTAGCCGTTTACTCTGGCTAAGTTGAAGCAAACAGAAGGAACCAGTGAGGACTGAGAGAACAAAAAGTGGTTACATAATTGAAGTGTGATTGCTGGAACAATGGACCAGGACTGATTACTAACTGAGAGCAGCTGAGAGGATGAAGGAGAAGGAGAGACAGAGACGGCACCCGGGAGGAAGGAGAAGGAAACACTAATGGGGGAGCTGGAAAACATAAAGAATAAAAGAACACAAGAATAACTGAACACAAGAAATAAATAACACGATCTAAATAAAGTAACTAAGAATAGACTTATTTAAAGAGAAATAGAAACAACGCCGATCTAATCAAAACAAAGAATGACTAAGGCAATAAAACTTAATACAACTTCACTTCTATCATTGACCCAAAGAATCTAGAAAATTGTGTCCCTTTCTTCACTAAAGCAAGGGCCTGGTTTTAAATTTAGGATCTGAAATATGTTATCCTGTAATTAGGTTAAACTCTAACGGTTTTCAGTTCAGGTTGTGTTTATGTGCTTTTTTAGTTCACACAGGCAGTAAAAATTACCTTAAAGTAATTTTGGACCACACCAAGCAGACCAATACAACTCGATTACTGCTAAGATGTTAAAAGCAGGCTGTGCCCTGGTGCTACTGGTTCTGCCTGTTTTGTGGTCTGTGGTTACTTTACTTTCTATTAGTCATCTGATGATACAGCACTTCACAAGTTGACGAGTTACTTTAATCAACTGAGTAAGACAATGATTCTCTGTCTAATCATCCCTTGGGAGACTCAAAGTCTTTTAAATTAAACCAGAGATTTTCTTAAATTGGTTTTCTAATATTACCTTTGTGTAGCTAATCTGTTTTATAGATTGACCAATGTGTTTGGCCACAATTTGTCTGTGGCCATCTGCAAAGTTTTATTTTAAGGATGTGATAGACTATCATTAAGTATCTCTTAATTAAAAAAAATAATGGAAATTTTCAAAATTTTTACCAAAATCTAAAAAGATAGGAGAGCAGTGGTATCCAGTCGCCTTTCTTTTGGCATCCCTACATAAAATCCAGTGCAATCAGAGTTCATCCATGTGTAATTTATTAGTAATATTAATTTAACTGTGAATAAACATCAACAAGAAGACAAAAGAACACACTGGACAGGTCAGTGCCCCTTACATACCACCAGGTATGTAGGGGGCACAACATTAGGACAGAAGAAGGTGCTCTTGACAGATGATAATATAACAAACAAAAAAATGTATCTACATGTAGTTGTGCCAGAAAACTGACACTGCACATCACTACACAATAAGGTGGTGGAAGCATGATGCTATGGGAATGCTTCTGCTATGAAATCAGTTCTGTAAAATCCGAACATGTTACAGACTAGGCATTATGCACTCATTTTTATTGTTATAAAATTTGTAGTAAAATAAAAGTTTTAATGTGTGAACGTGACCAAAGGTAGATCAATACTTTTATAAGGCACTTTTTACTGCAGAGTAGAGTTTTGTGTGTTTGCTTTTCACAACCTCCAGGTACACGGCCACCTCAGCTAGTTTCAAATGCCTTCTTCTATCCAAAAATGTAATTTATTGTACTCACTTGAAAGTCTCAAGCTAATAACCAGAGGGCCAAGCATGCAGGAAACCTCCTCCAAACCATGATATTACCAGCATCATGGTAATGGCATCAAAAATGTGTTCATTTCACATTCATTTGTAATATCCCCCCACATAACTTTCCCAAACTGTGAGTATTTCTACTCTCAGGCTGTGCCATTGTCTTCAGTTTTTACTAGTTTCCCGTTTTACCTTTCAGAAAAGCCTACTGCTGACAGCATCAGACAACCCTCCCCTTCCTCCTGAAACAAAACAAAAATGTTGTCCTGGTGTGTCATCTCACTTTGTTCCTGCTCTTCTTCTGTAAGAAGAGGTCACGGGATGGGCAGCATACAGAAAGAGCCTTTCAGAGACACTGAGGTGCCTGGGGAAATGTGTCCTCCCTGGCTAACAACATTTTTTGCATATACTTTACACAAGAAGCAGTGGACCACATTAGGACAGCCAGGCTCAGTCGCTAAGATTTCTCAGAACCCAACCAGAACCGATGAAACTTTTGTTCTTCGTTTTTCTCTCTCTCTTTGTAGTCATGCTGTAAACATACACAAGCTGCATGGCAATTTCTTCTTAAGCATCTTTACCAGGTTAAAATTTATCATTGTTAAACTGCTGGAAAATGAAAAAAAAAAAAAAGTCTCGTAGCACAGCTTGATGCCTTTGTGGACTTGTACCAAAGCCCTAATTTGTTTAGTGGAAGTTATAGCCCCATTTACAGGTGATTTATATTTGTAACAGGTGCCACAGTGATTTTACATTGTTTTGGTACATCTGAACAGACAAGAGTAATGAATGTGCTGCTGGCAAGGCACGTTGGGCCCTGCAGGAGAGCTGGGGAAACTGGGTTGTTAGAGAAACAAAAAAGACAACGAGCTGGGAGGAGTAAGGAGACATTGAAACAAGGGTAGCAGCAAATCTTAAGAGCTACTACATGTCAACGAAGAGAAAGAGGAAAAAAAGAGGCCATGTCCCAGAAATAAAGTCTTTGTTCCTCCTTGCATTTATTTTCAAACCATATTTACCCAACCCTCGATGTTTTTGGTCAAACTATTAATGTCCTTGGCATGAAACAGTGTTTGCATATGCTAAGTCTTAATATTAACCTCTTCTCACCTCTAAAACATCTGAATGCTGCAGCTTGTGCGAAGATAACATCTCACTAACACTGACTGCTAGCGCAAGATTCGATCTGCGACTTTTAGGTTTATTAACAGCACCTCTGTGTGATGTCGAGCTCTCAAGGCGGTACCAAGCAACAGCTACCCTTAAAGGTGCAATGCAGGTGTTATAAACAGCATGCAGATTCTGAGGAGGGGGCAGGGCAAACAAACTGTAAGACTTTCTTAGTGTGCAAGCTGCTACAGCTTAAGCATCCGTCAGTGAGGATGGATTAATGCCTTCACTGGTGATGTGAAGCTGCAAGGCGAGATCTATCAGCAGAGGCAATGTGAAATATTTAACTGTTCTTGTTTATGCCTATGCTTGCTTTTGTCAGGACTTTTGGGAACCATAATAAGACATTTTCTCACATTTTTTAGTGACACCACACCCTGTTTTGTGAAATCATCAACTGAGGTTTAGGTTCAAGGAACAAAAAACACACAAGAGGAAGAGCAACAAGAGTAACATGACAAGACAACAAAACAGATGATTATAAGAGACAGAGTAACTATGATGAGCTACACAGATGAAGCTGTTGTTTCTATCTTCGTTTTCATTGCTGAATGTGTTAATGCCTGCTTGTACAGTCACACTGCAGGAATCCTTCCATTTGGGAAAAACACCATCAATTTCACAGCATACAGGTATAGGGGCTTCACAAATAACATGACCAGTCATGCTTTTTCATGTGCTTGTTGTGCATTATGCTACAGAACAAGGAAGGCCAAGTTCCAACCAATCCTGAATAATGTGATTTATTCAATGTTGTACTGCAGCAGACAAGTTCAAAATGTGCAGACATGAAAAAATGTGAGTCTTAGTTTTTGGGGGAGGTCTAGCGGGGGTAGATGGGTGTTTGTGCTTTTTCTTATGCTTTTTTTTGAGAATATATTTAGCTTCACAGAGTAAGTGTTCTTGTTGTGAGATCTGAAAACACATTCTGCACTGTCACATATAATCACATAGTAATCAAACAAAGTTAGATTCATTTTTGCTGATTTGGAAGAATAAAAAATCTGACAGAATATGGTAACAAATGATGTTTGCTGGTTATGCTAAAATTGAGTGGACACATTTTTGTTTTTGTAAATTGAGAGATTGTTAGAGATGGTTAAATCTATCAACTCAAATCAAATTTTATTTGTATAGCACATTTCAGCAGCAAGGCATTTCAAAGTGCTTTGCATCATATCAAACACAGAAACACAGTCATCAAGTGGGGGGTTCTTGCTTTTGCATCCATATAAGGTTTACAGGTTACTGTGTTATACTGTATGGAATGAAATACCTATTGGTATTTTTATTCCCACTCACACTCACAGTCACGCAGTTTAAAACGATGTAAACAGCCTTTCAATGGGCTTCCGGCACGAGGCTCCGTACACCTGTTTCACAGAATTTTGAGCTGGGACTCTGCCGTCCCTCAAGGATTTTTGTGCAATTCTATGGTACCTGTTATTGTCTAGAATTTACAGGGTTTGTGTTACGTGCAATGACCCTCAGTCACTCGCCGTTTTTCTTTCGTCACGAGGCTCCTTACACCTCTTTCACGGAATTAAACTGGTTTAACGTGAGGAGAAGCATTCTTTTCAAATCTGTCATGGTAGCACATGTGTTTGCACATTAGTAGCAGTGACAGGCAGAGTACTTCCACACACACTGGACAAGTTTGAAGTTTTCACAGACTGGCACCCAACCCTGGATTTTAAAGGCATTCTGTTGCAAGCTTAGTCTAAATTATCACGGCGTTAATTTAATGCTTCTGACAAAAACTGCATTTCAAAACTCAGAAAATTCTGGGAGATATTTTCAATTCTGAACCAGTTCAGATAAGCGTTGTTGCAAGCAACAATCGAACGTTAATTTCTTCATTTGTCTAATATAATTCAGAAAAGAAAAACAGCAATGCTGCCGTAGCTAAATTAAACTGTTTTTGTCTGCTAAACATGAACATAATGGTCTGGCTTCTGATTCTCTGCTCAAACCTTGTATCTTAGCTGTGGCATGAACTGTGATTTGTGCTCCTATTTCTGCTTTGAGTTGAATAAAATAACTTTAAATCCAACATTACAACTGTTTCATCACCATGGGGCAAAAACTGTTTCCACAGCAACTGTTCTTTGTGGGCAAGGTGAAGTCCATCTTTCCTATCCTCCACCATTCTCACCCACATTTCCTGCAGAGGGTCTTTGGATACGAGCGCTCACACCATTCTTTTGTTTTTCTGTATCTCCAATAAACTTCCTCGCATTCGTTCAACCGTTCACCTGACATGAAGCCTCTGAAGACCGGCAACTTCTAAATTAATCAATTTTACCTGACTTCAAGTCGTCAGATTATTTACTTTTGGCCCATCTGTGTTGACTGACTGCTGGGCACTCATAATTCAGCGTATAATTGCTCTTTTATCTACTCAGCTTGTTACTGGAAAGAAGTAGTAACAATCTGGCTACAGATCCTGTGTACCTTTGCTTTTTAGGCAATAAACCAAGACTCTGTCATGTAGTAGAAGGAACTAATTTTAAATTCTAAATTAAACCATAACTGAAAAATTATACCCAGGATCACAAAATAAAGCCTCTACATAAAGCCATTTATTTTTAGTTGTTTAAGTATAATTGGCTCATAAGATACCGTGTTTCAAACACCATATGTACATGCTAGTTCATTTTCACCTCTCACTGCAGAGCATCTGCCTCTATATGTAGGTGTGAGTGTAGTCTGTGAAAGAAGCTAAGATTTATCTTTGTCCTTTAGGGCAATGTCAGACCTATCCCTCCTCTCATCTATAAGACTCAGCAGCAAGTGCAAAAGCTGTAGAAACAGTAGCTCTGCATTTTATACCCTTTTTATGTGTGTAAATCCATCCTTTCCCCTCTGTCTCACTTTTCCCAACATATTCCTTACATGTTTTTCCCCCATCTCTAATTAATTACAGCACGCAACCTGGGAAAAACTGTGTCTAAGACAATGGAAGCAAAGATAACACAAATTGAGATATTTTATCTGTAGACAAGCTCCAGGATGTTTGCACAATCCCAATTGTTGTTTTTAGCTTGTCTTAATAGAGTTAATTTATTCAGGTTTAAATGGAAAACAGTATGAATGTCAGAGACTCATTTCCATATTCAGCTATGGCCTGATCTTTCAGGGGTCGTGGTTAGAGGGTGTCAATCAGGCTGGAGTCATACAGCCAGATTGAGACCAAATGTTACAATAAAGCCAATTTAGTCCTGTAATTTGCTTTCAAACCTCATTAAATAAAGAGATGACTCATCAGCAAACCGAAGAACTTTTATGATTACAAGATAAAAAAATTTTTTCTCTCTTTGATAGGGGTTATATGTTATCATTAAATCATGCCGTATTTTTTTCTTTACAACAACATATAATACAATGTTCTATCACAGTGGACTAATGTTATCAACCAAAGAAACTACGGTACACTATGCTTCCAGAAATATTGGTTGCCTTCAAAATAAAAGCACACAGGCTTGGACTGATTCCAAACCAGCTACAGACCAATAAATATAATAAAATTTCTCCTTCTGTTTCCCAATCTGGACAACCTGTTTGGGCAATGTGGGGAAATATTCCAAATTCCTGCACCTTAAATGCCAGAAGTCCCAAAGTAAACATGGACAGGGTGTTCATTTACTGTTTGACTACTGTGAGAACAAAAATCTCTCCTATTTATTCACCACTTTTTAAAAAGTTATTAATAAACCTAATTTGTTGCCAATCTACTCTATTTTATGCATACTTTCTCTTTTTTTTTGGTCAGACAGAGATATGGTGGAAACAACTTCATTCAGGCTTAAAGCCGTAATGTCAGAGCAAACAGCCTCTGCAAGCCTTACTTCAGCTACAAATATCTGCAATTTTTATCTACTCTTTTAGGCATTGCCTGTATAAAATTCTTGCTATAACAATGAGCAAAAAAAAAAAACAGCGTCACTGTTTCACACTGTTTACACAAAATTCTGTACAAAAATGTTTAGCAAGATGTGATCGCAACAATTATCTCCTCTACTTTTGAAATTAAATCAAATATTGATAATTATAGTTGTGATTAATGATGTTTACATTTACTTATTTATCCAATGTGATTTTCGTGTTGACACATTGACTTAAGCAAACTCATAATACAAACACCTATTAAATTTACTAGTACTTTTTCAATGGGTGCTGCTCAGAATATATTCAGCTTTTGCCGTTCTGTTCTTTGTAGCACAACAAAGTAGGTGACAGTAGTTTTAACACACCCCATCTTAATACATTTATCAATGCCAGGGAAACAACTGGAAATGTTTCCACGTGGTAGAATTTATTTTGTGAAAACTGCAACATCCTTCTTTCAGTCAGCCGATGATCGATGTCCAGCAGCATGTGGTGAAGGGGCAGCGCTGTCACTCCAAGCTTTACAGTCCTGTCACTCATGCACTGCGGAGGCAGTGTTATGGATAATGTCTATGTTTTTGAAACTGAAACCTTATAAAAGCTTTCAAAAGGTTAGCATTATCACATCCTGGAGGTGTTTGAACTTTTTTCTGTGTTTGTATTTGTATGTATGCTTAGCCTAGATCTCATTAGTTCACACTTTTGTTCTCTTCTTAGTTTATTCTTGTTTATTTATTCCTATTTCTTAGCTTAGGTATGCTTGCTCTTCCTATTAGACTTGTGTTTTTCCTTGTTTATTGATTAATTTTCCAGTTGGTGTTTACTCCTCCTCAGCTCCTCCTGTGCCATTAACGCCTCTCCCTCAGCCTGCCTTCCTGAGCTCCATTCTCAGCTGCAGCCACCTGCTTCTCATGCAATAATCAGCTCTTTGTATACAAGCTCCTCACTTTCATTTAAAGTCCTGATGCTTATTCCAGTCTTTTGCCTTTGCTCACTGCGGTCCAGTCATCACCCAGACTAGCTATGCTTATTATTAAGATAAAATCCTGGTAAAAGAAGTGAGACTAAAGAGGAGGTTCAGCTGATCCTCAATATCCACCCAGAGCAAAGGTTTACATCAAAATATATTGATTTGTTAGAATGGACCAGTCCAAGTCTCTACATAAATCCAACAGAGAATTTGTAAGACTTGGAGTATATATATATATATATATATGAATATGAACATATATATATATATATATATATATATAAATATGAACTGGGCCTTCTAACACTCGATAAAATTCTACATGATTTCTCAACAAAATCGTCTACTCTTATAAGAATTTCGGTATCTTATTTTGAAAATCTAAAGAGGAAGCAGTATCATTTGCAGCTTGACGCCTGTGTGTGTAGTCCTCCCTCTCCTCCGCTTTGCTTTACCCACTTGGCTTTAGAGGACGTACCGGTGCACCTTACAGTCCTCCGTGTCTCCGTGGCGCAGAACGGGAGGGTCAGCGCTCCGTCAGGGACGCGCTGTGCCCGGGTTCAGAGCATCTGTCCCTGTCCGCTGATCAAATCCGTCCAGAACCAGGATCTCTTACCAGCTGTCATTTGCTGCACTTTTATCAATCCGGCTGCGGTGCTTCTGGACTCTACTTCTCCCACTTATGCCGGCTGAATAAACTCATCGATCACCGATTAATTTGGGAATATCTGTCACGGCAGATCTACTGATTCTTACTTTGGATACAAGTCGGATCGGGGATGAGGATCCCAGTTTAGTACTGTGGTGAGTATACTGGGAGAGCAACAACTAACCATATTAGCATATTAAGATTGCGCTCACGCCCTCAGCCTGTGTAGTGTATTAGTTAGTGCATGTGTTTATGAGGTGGTAACATTGTGGATGAATCGCCGTGTTTTCGCGACCGAAACTTTACTGGACACACTATGCATGAGCTCATCAGTCATTCTGCTGTAAATAATGTGTCGCGCCTTGCATCACTTTACTACCGTGGAAAAAAAAAAAAAACACAGGGTGAACCGTGAGTCAGCTGCGTGCAAGCCTGTTTAAAGGAGAGAGAGTCGTCGCGTCTTCTACCTCCAATACATTTATATAAGAGCAAACAGCATGACTGACCAGAAAAAAACAACATAGCAGAAATACACAAGTCCAACAGATGTCACATGCTATTCTTCTGGGGATTCAGGTCTGGGTTCACATTGTACAAAGCATAATTCTCTCTTTATTTATTCTTATTTGTAAGTTAAAGTGTATGTAGACGGTATGGGGCTGTTTGTGCGCCCTGCTGCCAAATTATTATGTGTAAAAATACACACTAATAACACTATTATTATTTTTATCTTGTCATTAATGTCAACCCCACGAGTCTTCGGAATTCATCATTTGCTCTAAGGTAAAAAAAAAAACAAAAAAACAGAGGAAATACTCGATTAAATATAATTAGCAAAATAGCATAGCTTAATTGCTTGCCTTACCAAAACAGAAAGCAGTTTTGGTAATAGAAATAGTGTATTTTATCTTACTACATGAGGCACAAACTTAAAGCAAATGTTTCACCAAGTAACACACTTTCTGCACTTAAATTGCAAAACAACTGTACCAAAACCTTCCGATCATATAGAGCAGAGATCTGCCAATATAGTAAAGCTTTGGTCTTAAGCTTCTGGTCTGTGGCTTATTGTATGATACTGATCTGATAAACAAGACCTTTTTGTTGAGCTGCATGTTTCTTATGCTAGTATATGGCAGCATCTGGGTTAAGCTGCTTCACTTGCACTCACTCTGATTGACTGAGGCGTTGCTGTCATTGACCCCATCTGAGGCGGGCTGCAACTTATTCTGGTTTCAGATTGTGGGAGGTGTTAATAATTTAGAACTTCCTGGGCAGATGGACTGAGCTGTGCCTCAGTGTTACCCAGGGACCACCAGTTGAGCATCACTGTTGAACGTGAATGTCTCCTTCTGATGCAAGAGATGCACGGTTGCTTGATTCACATGAGAGTAACGTTTCAACTCTGTGTTTATTTACTGGGAAAACTGCAAAGGACACACCTGCTAACAGGGGACATGATGCACTAAGCCGGTGCTGCATGTGTCTCTGTACTAGGAGTCGTATGCATTCCTCCTCTGCATGCTCTACTGGAGGAGCTCAGCCTTTTTACCATCCGATGATGCAGCAGTAGCTTACAGAGCATTTATCATCTGCCGTTCACAGCTTACTGCAAAGTGAATGAAAATAAAAGCAGCTGTGTCCAAAGAAGAGTCAGGTGGAAACATGTTTTTATCCAGATTGCTCCTAATGTTACTTCTGCTGTTGGAACTTGCAATACACACCCACTGTCAAAGTCTCTGCACCATGTCTTCTTGCTGTTTGAGGGCCCATTTAGAGTGTTTTGGTAGTATATAAATAACACTAAACAGAATTACATGTGATGCTTGTTTGCGGTGATTAAAATTAAATCATGCTCTTGTCCCATCATCGTCTTCTGCTCTCCAGTGATCAAGCAGCTCTTTGTTCGGGCTCTTCTGGGTTCACCGCTTCAGTTGACCTTGTCTGTGCTCTGACCATGAAAGCCTGCTTCCCTAAGCAGCAAGAACAGACATGAATTAAAAGAGACAGCTTGCTCCGGCAGTGCTGAAGACAGGGAGTCATGCAGATACGAGCCACTGAAAGCAGGGGTCGGTCAGAAGTCAGCGGTAACAAGAACGCAGCAGGTACAGGCAGCAGTTGGGTCTGCAGGGAATAAGCGCAGCCTGGTGGATGAGGATGTGAAAGAGAAATGTTTTTGGAGAGTGAGGCCAATCTTTGAATATAATTTTAGGGCAGATTAATGTGGAGGTAAACCCAGAAGCTGTTTGTCTGGTAGATATGACAGTTTTATTGTCATCAGGGGGTTTATAGCTGTGTCTGTACAGGGAAAGAGTTTTGTGTTTGCCAAAAAAAAATATCTCACTACTGTATTCTGCTCTGAAAACATGATGGGATTTTTCTGTTGTCCTGTGGCTGAACTGTCTCTCTGGAAATGTGATTCATTTGGTTCACTTGGATGGGACTTATTGTGCAGAGGTGAGTTTAACTTATGCTATTGTTAAAGACATCACAGCACTATTGCTAAATACTTTTGAATTTTGTGTTTTAATTCAGATCTTAGATATTTTTTTAAACGGTTTCTTTAAGAACTACAATATAAGAAAATATAATAACAGTATTAAATATTTTTTCCAGCTTGCCTTAGTAATTATTAAATGTGTTTCTTAGGAGTAGAGATGATGTCATACCTTGTGAGGGAGAGCAGTCACTACATACAGGGTTTCCCTCAGTGTATTATAAGCCTGGTGGGCCACCAGGCTTTACTTGCCCCACCAGGCTTTGCATTGTTAATTTATCTTAGGTATTTTTAAATTATTGCCTTTTTTAAGAATTTATAGTTGGTGTTTAGGTATTAATCTCCCAAAAATGCATAACTATCAAATAATATTTTCAAATTTCCTGTCAACTTTAAACATTTTTTAACTCAAAAAATGGTGGCTGGCTGGATGACTGCGCTAGTGCCCCGAGCACCGGGCTTAGCAAGTTTTCTGGGGGAAACCCTGACATAGTCCTACTAAAGTTTTATAACATAAACTTTTTTACAGTATTGACATTTTAAATTGGCTTTTACATCTTATCCTAGTGATTAGCGAGCTAGCATTACTAAAACAGTAGTGTGTATGGGTATTTTCTAGAGTGAAGCTCCTTACCTTAATGCCGATGTTCCTAAATCCAGTATGTTTGATGACAGAAAGAGCCTGAGAGCTGGAAAGCAGAAAACACAGCAACTTTGTTGGAATACATTCAGCCTTCCTGTTATCTTCTGAAAGTCTTATTCTCTCACAGCTGGAATGAGATTAACTGAGATGTCTGTGAATGTAAAAAGCCATCTAGCAGTTTTTTGTGCTCCCTCTAAATGTATTTTTAAACACCTTATTGACATTAAAAATACCTGACACTGAATGAGTCCTTTCCTCTCAGGAGCAGCTTGCGCATCAAAAGTGTGTTTTTAGGTCTTCTCTGCTAGCTGATCTCTAATTTTATCATTATCCCAGTAACATTTGGCAATACCTCTGATATTTTGATGCTCAAATCAAAGGACGTCCCAGTGTGTTTTGTGATGCAAGTTTAGGGAAATGGGGTGACTTTACCAAGCAGCAGCTTTTTTGCTTTCAACCTTCAAGTAAATACATTCCACAATCACAACAGCCATTAATGTTTGGTGCTGTGTCATAATTTAACATATCATATATATATAATATATTAATATATTTATAGTGCTGGTTATCATTAACATGCTTAAAAACACCACTGCAAGTGCTAAAAAATAACTTGTCTCAGTTCAAACCTGTGGAAAAATCTGAGATTTTGCATCATTTATCCTTTCCTCGTGTATTTTTTTGTTCTCTCACTACAATGCTTGTGAACTTGTACAAAGGTTGACAGAGTAAGAAACCCAACACTGTGATGGCTTGTGCCGCTGACAGGCCTTCAAATGGGCTTTGGCTCCATGACAGCTTTGCCTCTGACACAGGGATGATGGGGCTGATTTCGCCGAAGGGTCGCGGCAGATGGACTTCAAGTCTGCACTGTAAAAAAAGTCAGTAATTTTACGGTAAAAAACTGTAAAAAACCAACAGTTTTTGACCGTCGTATCCAAAAACATTGCATTACCGTAGAAATTACATGGAACTACCGTAAGTCGAAACTGCAAAGAAAGTCAGTAAATTTACGGTAAGAAATGGTAAAAGACCAACAGTTTTTGACCGTCGTACCCAAAAACATTGCATTACCGTAGAAATTACATGGAACTACCGTAAGTCGAAACTGCAAAGAAAGTCAGTAAATTTATGGTAAGAAATGGTAAAAGACCAACAGTGTTTGACCGTCGTATCCAAAAACATTGCATTACCGTAGAAATTACATGGAACTACCGTAAGTCGAAACTGCAAAGAAAGTCAGTAAATTTACGGTAAAAAATTGTAAAATGCCAGCAGTTACTGACCAGAATATTCACAGCATTATACTGCCGTAGAAAATACATGGCATTATCATAACTGAATAAACATATATCCTAAATAATTGTGACAGTCACGAATGTAGAAAATACAGAAATATAGTGTAAAAATATAAGTAATTGTAAAGTTCTTAAAAAATTGTAATATTGCCAGCAGTTAATTACCCTAAACTTAACAGTAGCAATCAGCCAAAATTACAAATTTTGCTGATGTTTAGATCTACAATGTAAAAGCGTAAACAAGACTGCAAAATAATTTTTTACAAAGAACAGAATGCTGGTGTGATATTTTGGTTTCTTTTTTAATAATGCCTTTAATACACCAAACTGAAATCTCAGCAGTAGACCAGGCATCGATCTGGCGATCCACCGATTGCAAAGCAAACTCCTACAGCCAACGCCACCATCATTTATGAGAGCATTTGATCATTAACATTAAGAGAACTGTATGTTAGCCCCTCTTGCTTGAATGAAGCTGAAGTTGGTTTCCAATTGCTGCTTCCAATTTGGGAAATGGCTAAAGGGCAATTCCACCTAATTTTTCACTGCAATCAGCATCTTTAATTTACTCTAGCTAAAAAACTACAACACCTAGACTCTTCAAATCTGGACTAGATTATTCTCAACTCATATCAGAATATTTAAAACCAAGTGTGGGATTTGTAAAACCTTTATCTGATTTGTGAAACTTCAATAAAGAACAATTCTAGTGTTATCCAAAATCATACAAGTTGTAAAGTCACCCATCATTGAAGTTTCACAAATCCCACACTTGGTTTTAAATATTGTGCTATTAGTAGAGAATAGTCTAGAGCAGGGGTCCCCAAACTTTTTCCTGCGAGGGCCACATAGCTGTTCCTTTCTCTGCTCGGGGGCCGGTCTTAGTTTTTGGAGAAAGATACCTTAGAAACTTATTGTCGGCGGGGGGGGGGGGGGGGGGGCTGTTCTGTCTTTGAAACTGTCGACGGGGGGGGGGGGGGGGGGGGGGGGTTGCTGACTACGACACATTCGCGGTCGCTTTTAGATAGATTTTTACCCAGAATGGAAATGGAAAAAACCGTGAGTGAAACGGTGACTGGGACTGACTAGTATATATTTGAGGGAAAGTTAGTTTAACATCTGCTCAAGAGCCCCCTGGTGGTTGAAGAGAAATCCACAAACCAGAAAATACAATATATGAAAAAATACACTGAATGCTCTCTGGTATGAGGAGGCGGGCCAGATCCGGCATTGCCAGACCAAATGACGCAGGCCGTAGTTTGGGGACCCCTGGTCTAGAGAGTTTTTCATTTTGTTATTGTGAGAAATAGTAGGGTTTACAGTAAATGGAGACTGTTATTTGTCATGTAAACAAATAATTATCTAGTTTGCATTGCTGCTTGATCCTTCAGCATCAGCAGCAAGATTCTTTTAACTCTGTTCCTGTAGTGGTGTCCTGAACTCAACACAGTAAAGTCACTGTGCTAACTAAGGTTGCTAACTAGGGTGCTGAGAGCCCAGTAGGCCTGGTCCTTGTCAAGATGCTGCTACTGTCTTTGAAATCAAATTTCTGCTATTTTTGCACGTTCAGGAGGAGAAGGGCAACACATCACAGGTGAGTCCCTTTCACGGTTTCAACTGTAGTTAGCTAACTTTAACCAACTGACAAAGAAATGTGTAGTTTCTGAGCCATGCTGTTTATGTACATGCACTGCAGCTAGATATTTTTACTATATGGAACATTTAATCTTCACAGATGCAACACTTCCATTAATGTTTCTGTAGGAACGGCTGCATAGATTATATTTCTGGTCTACTTCAGACTACATGTGCTTAAAGTTATTGTTAATGGCAGAAGCAACTTTTTCCAAGGTTGGTTCAATAATTAATTTGAATTACTTTGAGTGTGAAATGTTCATGCATGCAAGTTAAATCTCTGAAGAACATGTTAGCTTTTGTTTCAATACTTTGGTAATACTTAGAAGTATAAAGCTTGGCATCAGAGATATTATTTAATATTTTCCTTTGACCTCTTGACTCTCACACCCAAAATACTTGCACTAAAGTCACTGGGTCCATGACAGTTGAAGGATTTGAAGATAAGAGAATTTAAATATTAATATTTTACAGCTTTTCTCAGTTTGGGTGCATCTCTCAGAACAGAATTGAAATTCTTAAAACTACCTGTTCAATCTTCAAATTACTGTGTCACTTCTGCACATCAAAAAAATTAGTTTTGCAAGTTTTGCTTTTGTACATCATGTAGCTGGTTATGTACACTTCTATGCTTTTATAATTGTAATTTGCTTTTATCGTCTTGATCAAAATATGTTAACCCTCCTGTTGTCCTCGGGTCAAAATGACCCGCCACTGTGTTAAACCCCCCCCCCCCCCAAAAAATCCCCTAAATGTAATGTTTTTAACTTGAGATTTTAAGACTTTTCCTAGATTGGCCCAGACAATAGAAAAAGTTCAGTGTTGCTTTTATTCTCATTTCCATGTAAGCTGTACAAAAAAAGGTACAAAGATGGTCTTCAGGTCAAAATGACCCGTGAGGCAAATGGAGTTGAAATCAAGGTCACAGAGTTATTTACAAACCATAAAATGTTACAAAGTTTTAGTTGTGTCTCAGATCAATCAGTAGCAGAAGTGAGCAGAGAGTGGAAGGCCAATTTTCCGAGCCACAATGCCAGTCAAACTCTTTCACACCTACTCAAGACTGATGCGATTTGATGACCGTGAATCAAGACCAGCAAGACGTATGACAGACAAACTTGCAGCCATAAGAGAGGTATGGGACAAGTGGGTGGAGCGGTTGCCCTACCTCTACAATCCAGAGCCTGATGTAACAGTGGATGAGCAACTGGTTCCATTTAGAGGTAATCTGTTTTCATATTTGTAATAAAAGTGATTTTCACTATTGATTTCTTTGACTGTTTTCTGTGACACTGATACTAATCACTGATGCTAATGTCTTTTGTCCAAAGGTTGTTGTCCTTTCCGGCAGTATATGCCCAGCAAGCCAGCAAAATATGGGATCAAGTCATGGGTGGCTTCTGAATCAAGCTATGCTTGGAAAATGCAAGTCTATACTGGGAAGTCAACCAGTGGATGCCCAGAGAAGAACCAGGGGTTGCGAGTTGTGCTTGATGTGACAGAGGGACTGAGGGGTCACAATGTGACATGTGACAATTTCTTCAACTCTTATGAACTCGGACAGCAGCTCCTGAAGAGGAAGATCACCATGGTTGGTACAGTTCAAAAGAACAAGCCTGAGCTCCCACCTGCACTGCTTGGGTCAAAGGAGAGAGAGGTCTTCTCCTCAAAGTTTGCCTTCACACCCACCACCACTCTAGTTTCCTACCTCCCAAAGAAAAACAAGAATGTAGTTCTTCTGAGCACACTGCACAAAGACGGCGACATTAGTGACCGTGAGGACAGGAAGCCAATCATCATCCTGGAATAAAACCGAAACAAAGGAGGTGTGGACAACCTAGATAAGGTGATTGGAGCATATAGCTGCAGAAGAATGACTGCCCGCTGGCCCCTGGTCATCTTCCACAACATCATTGATGTGTCCTCCTACAATGCCTTTGTGATTTGGATAGAGATCAACCCAACCTGGATGTCTCATAAGCACAACAAGAAGAGGGTGTTCCTGGAGCAGCTAGGAAAGGCACTTGTAACTCCACTCATTGAAAGAAGGAAGCATGTCCCCCACACAGAAGCCTCAGCAGCAGTTGTGAAAGCTATTCAGAGTGCAGCAGCTCCTGATCAACCTGAGGATCCATCTACCACAGCCACTTCCTCAGCTAAGCCAAGTAAGAGGAAGAGATGTCAGTTCTGCCCTCAGACTGTAAAACACATACTGTGTGCTGCAGGTGTAAGAAATATATCTGCAAAGGCTGTGCACTTGCATACTGCCCTACATGTGCCAATTAGTTGAATGGGTTATGTTATGTTTCATATTTTTGTATTGTACATCCTCTTGTTCACTGGAGAAAAGTAAAAGAAAATTAGTCACTGTGATGAATAAAAATGCATTCGAAACTCATTTTGCACATTTTTTTTCTTAAGCTATAGAAATTCAAGTGGAGAGGGAAAAGTCAAGTATTCACACATTTTGTGGTGAGTGACAATATACAAGATAGAATTTGGTGTTTAAAATTCAATTAAGCTGCTTATATTGGGGGTTTATTGAAGACGGGTCATTTTGACCCGGAGGATAAAGGGTGTATACAGAAAATGAGGACAACAGGACAACAACGTGTCTGTGTTGAATTCTCAACTTCCAAAATAGCATCAGTTCATTGTGTAAGTCTTAACATGCATAAGTCTTAAAGTTGTCATAATGTGACTCATATATTAATTAATTTATATTCTATTATTTTCTAAATCTGTCCTGAATTGGTAAATTGCTCCCAAGTGAGTCCTGAGTTTCTCTAACAGGTCAGTGTATGAACCATTAGCTCAACCAACGATCAACCAGTTTTCTGAAACAGATTGGAGGTGCATCTTGTGAACCATCAGTTGGCAACATTATGCTCTATATAGTCAGAACACAACACAATGTTACATGTCTGAGAACTGATGAACAAGTATCTGGGCAGAGTGAACAGCCAGAGAGAAGAAGAGGAGTGAGGCTGAGGAGGAAATAGTTGGGAGGAAAGCAGAAGAAGAGTCAGAAGAGGCTGAGGACATCTGCCAGTTTCCATCAGTCCAACATCAGGACATGGCTGAGACCCACAACATGATGCTGATGGAGGTCCTCCCACCCTACTGTTCATTCCTTAACCCCACTGAGGAAAAAAGATTCCTCAGTGGAGTTAAGGAACAAAGTGACTATGGAAATTAAAATGTAATGTAATTTCTACAGCACTGTACAGTTTTCCTTGAGGAGATTGTCCTGTGGCTCCTTTTCTACTTTTTTTGTTCTCTGCATTTCTGTCTTTTTCTTTCTGAATCACCATGGCATGGTCCATGAATAAATTATAGCAAAAGCGTAAATCAGTGTTTCTCAATCCTGGTCTTCAGCGTCACCCTGTCCTGCAGGTTTAGGTATTTCCCTTCTGCCACACACCTGAATTGTATCTCTGGATGATTAACAAGCTTCTGCAGTACTTGATTGTCATCCAATCATTTGAATCAGCTGTTCTGGAGTAGAGGCACATCTAAAACATGCAGAGCAGGGGGGCGTTGAGGACCAGGGTTGAGAAACACTGGCGTAAATGATCCTTTTGTAGTCTCTTCTCATGACTAATCGATTTGACTGTCTTATCTGTACATAGAGAGACTATAACTTATTATTTTGAGTCACTGATATGTTAACAGACAGAATTTTAAGAGCTGAACTAAGGATTTTGAAAGCAAACAAATGCTATTTTTCCTGTTTCTACAAATTGTTTTGAGAAATGCGCTTACTGTTTTGTAAATGCCAACAATGACTCGAGAAATGCACCAAAAGTGACTGAGAAAAACTAACCTAGCATAAATTGTCTCAGCTGTATCAATTTGTTTGCCTGTATGAAACGTGTTCACATTTACAGCTTTGTTTCTGCTAGCTTGCAGGAAATGTAACTTACATAAATGGTTGAAGACAACCTATTGGCCTTCATGAGACTCAGATAAATGGTGAGTATCTATTTCATAAATTGCCTAAAACAGTTATATTTGTTTTTATTTGTGTTTTGTTTGTGTATTTTGTCTGGTTGCAGACCAGAGGATCACACCTGTTGACAACAAACAAAGGTTTAACTACTGAATTTTCAGTCAGAAATGATCACACCACCTGGTTGAAGTACCTGTGTCCATATGCAAGTCAACAAAGGTGAAACAAACATTTAAGCGAATAAGATGTTCATGTAGTGCATCTTTCTAACTTTTTCTTTTTGTTTTCCAGCAGAGAGGAAACACCCGATTGACAACATGCGAGTCTCAATTTCAACCTGTGACTGGGAAGACTACAACCATCCTGAGCAACGTCTGATCTCAGCGACTTGTGACTCTCAACCCAGAACAAGAATCCTTTTATCACCATTTTGTCTTCTACAATATGTTATCTCTTATGTGGACACATACTGTTTGTTTTGTTTTTGTTTTCCAGATCTCAGTAATACCGTGAGGAAACTGGACATAAAATAGAATCAGTTCTTTTTTTAACTTGACTTTTTAAATAGAAATTGTTTCTTTAAGTGGATTACTCGTAATCTGTATTTTTGTTTAATTAGAAATTATTTTCTTTATAACTTTCTGTATAGAAATGCTTGACAAGTTACACTTCCTTGGTTGTTGTACTATAATTTGTATGGTAAAATTCTGGTAGGAACAGAGACCAGTAATTTACCATAAGTTTTTTTTGGGGGGGAGGGTTTACAATAAAATGTCAATATATCATACAGTCTGGATGTGTTTTTCACTCATGTAGATATTATGCCTCAGTCAGCATGACCGTATTTACTACGGCAAAACCACATTTTGTTTTTTTTAACATATTTTAGGAAGTACGGTATTTTACCGTATTTTAAAAATACGGTAAAAAACTGGCAGCTGTGGTTGCCAGAATTTTACCGTATTTTAAAAATACGGTATAATCCTGCATTTACAAAATACGGTAAAAAACTGGCAGCTGTGGTTGCCAGGATTTTACCGTATATTAAAAATACGGTAAAATCCTGCATTTACAAAGTACGGTAAAGAACTGGCAGCTGTGGTTGCCAGCATTTTACCGTATTTTAAAAATACGGTAAAATCCTGCATTTAGCAAATACGGTAGAAAACTGGCAGCTGTGGTTGCCAGTTTTTTACCGTATTTCACAAATACGGTAAAATCCTGCATTTAGCAAATACGGTAAAAAACTGGCAGCTGTGGTTGCCAGACTTTTACCGTATTTTAGGAATACGGTAAAAAACTGGCAGTTTTGGTTGCCAGAATTTTACCGTATAAAGACGGTAAACTTCTGGCAACTCAGCTGCCAGTTTTTTACCGTAAAATGAGGCCGTTTTTTTTTACAGTGTGGAATCGTTCTGTCATGAGAGACGCCAAGAGAAGGAGACCGAAAGACGGAGGGCAAACGAGGGATTCTGGGGAAACACAAAGAGAAAGGAGGGGGCGTCACAGTAGAGACACAACGGGCATCTAATTACCTCCCAATATGAGCTTTGACTCCATGGAAACAGCCTGTGCTCTCCAGAGCTGCACTCACCTCCCTGTATGCTGTCTTATGTGCAGCTATTGCGGTCAATCCCTATGGATTTAGAGGGCTCACCAAAGCAATTGAAGCTTATTAAATCCCTGTTGTGCTCAGTAAACCATTGCAGTAAGCGTTTAGCTTACTTCAATCAGTAGAAGCTCTTAGTAAGAAAATTATCTATAGAGTTGTACCATTTTCTTAACTCAGGTGTTCTACCAGTTAATGATAAATATTCCAAATCAAAACCTACTGAACCTAATAACAACTTAGTATGCAAGTACTGCCACGTCTGTTTTATCAGTTTATAATAGCTGTCAAGATAGCAAAGATATATATTTGTTGGTTTTTTTTTACATTTCTCTTTGTATTGCATCTTAAATGTCAGGCTGACGATAAATTGTGCACTGAGATATGGCAGTAATTTTGAAATACTTTGACTCTTTTTATCTTTTAATAAAAAATAACTTTTTATTAAAAAATTATTAAATAGGTTCTTTATCTCAAGGCTAAATTCAGGCTTAATTTAATTAAAAAGTGAAATACGAGTGTTACTCTGATCTTGTTGCGTTATTTGTTGGCCATGTTTGTTTTCGGTTGTGCATGTATTTAAAATTATCCCACTTGAACAAAATTGACTGAGATATAATGTGATGACATCTTTGCCAGAAATGATCAAAACTAAAAGAGACTCAACTTTGAAATCATATGTATTGCTTAGCAACGCATAAAGGCCGAGTAAGAACTGATCTCACAACCAGGTTTCTGGAAGTAAACCTGTAAATGCTGACAGGCTTCTGCTTATATGGCAAACTTATTTGGAAATCTTCAAGTGTTTTGTTGTAAGTGCCGTATATCACCTTGCTACAATACATTATTTGTAAGGGAGTGTTGGCAGCTGACATTTTTGCTGTAACTTAGGCCTTGTTCACGCAGCTGTTGTCCCACCCATCCATGTGTCCAGCCTAATTTATGACAGCAGCTTCCATGAGTAAGATGAATCATGCTGCAGGTCTGCAACAAATTGTTCAGGAGCTCCAAAGTCTGTTCTGAACCACCCTGGATCAACAGGATCTGAAGTGCACAGTGATTTTCTGATTTGCCTCACCTCTAATCTGTTTCATGGTTTTAAAAAAATGGGACTATCATGGCATATTGTGTTGTCCACATACCAACCTGGAAGTAGTTATGTTTTTGTGAACCCTGACCACTGTTTGCATAATCATGTTAACACACATGTTAACACTGCATGGAGAAGGAAGCAGGCCATGCCGCTAATTAGCATGCTTCTACGCCATACATCAGCGTCAACACAGTGCATAGCCTCTGGCCTCTCTGCTTGTAATGAGCTGATAGATGTAGCTTAACAGGGAAGGAGACAGCCGCGATGAAATTAGTACCGTGTGGTTATTAGACGTGCATCTGTTTCAGTCTCGCTCATTAGCTCGTGGCGGTTCGCTGTGCAGGTTTGAGTCAAGGAACAGGAATGAGATGCTGACGACTCTGTTTGGAGGGACAGCTGACTTATGTTGTCTTGTAAAGAGCAAGACAAAATCACAAAACACGTTAGTCACATTTGACTGCAAATTTAAATATACATAACACGTGGCACAAATTTGTGCTCAGCTGTAATTATCTAAGTAACATGATGGACTGACTAAACCCATTGTGTTTAGTTCATTTAAATGCACCATTTTCAAACTGAGAAGATGAATTAAAATAAGTGTTTTTTCTCCACATGTGAAGGGGTTTCACAAGCTGGTTCAGGGGTTAATAGTGCGAAATTACAAAAAACTGTCAGAAAACTAAATAAAAGTTTAGTTCAGGATTTAGTGGTATTTTTTTTCTAAATGTTAAATTTTATCATTTTGCAGTTGCTGTTTTGGGTGTGCATTGTAAAAGTATCCAAACCCCTTTAGATGTTTCACATTTTGTCACATTACAGCCACAAATTCAAGTGTGTCTCATTGGGATTGCATGGGACTCACAACACAATATAAAAAGATATAGAAAAACGTTTGTTTAATGACGTTTGTTTGTGTTTAACACCTGGGACAAACATGGCTGCATCCATTTACCTACTAAACCTGACAAGCTTCCTTGTTCTTCCTGAAGGAAAGCATCCTCACAGCATGATAGTGCCACCACCGTGTTTCACAGTGGAGATGGTGTGTTTGGGGCGATGTTCAGATTTTCACTATTTGTAGTTTTGCACACATTTGCTTTTACTGCATGTTTGCTTTATCCTCCTGCTTATGGTAAACTCCTAAGCAGGATTTCATCTGGCTTACTTTCAGCAGTGGATTTCTTCTTGCCATTCATTCATTGAGACCAGATTTCCTGAGTTCTCAATTAATAGTACTTCCACCTGAGCTATGGTTCTCTGCATCTCTCTCACTTAAGGTGGGCAGTTATTTGTAGGGTTGTATGTTGGCTATACTATTTATATTTTTGGATGAACAGTTCCTTCTAAGATGGCAATTTTGTTTCTTAAACGACCAATACTTTAAACCCTTTACATATGAAGTGTTTGGTTTGTTCCTTCATCTTCATGATGCTCTAGAAAAACTGAGGACTTATACTGAGATTAAAAATATGCACTTGTACAACTAAAAGGCTTTTAATTGCACGTGTGCTAAATAATTTTTTTTTCTAAATGAATTAAGCTGCGAGTATCAGAGTGAAAGGAGGACAAATAAAGATCCACTCTGCGCTTTTCAAATTTTTATTTTTACCTAAATATGAAAATCATGCAGAATTTATTTTCTCAGTTGTGCTTATATAGAGATATATATTATATCTGCCTTTCACTCAAACATAAAATCCAGCAAAAGAAATTGAATTTTGCAGTTGTAAGATGATAAAATGTTGGGGTATGAAAGTTTTTGCAAGGCTCTGTGATTTTATACTTTATTACATTTGTCACATTTGCATTTAATTGTGTTTCAGACACTTTTAAAAAAAGAAATCATGGAGTCATAGGGCACCACATGAAGAAAAGAAACAGGTAATAGATGACACAACATGGACTAAGATGCACTTTGACTGGGCCTGCCTTTCAGTGAGCCCATACACCAACACAAACGCTTGGATGCGCACAGCTGGCCATGAAGGGAATGAGGATGAACACACACATGCAAAAATCATCTCCATGGGCGCAATTATCCAGGGAGGATTTCACTGATGGAGCTGTCGTGTGTGTGAAACAGGTGCCACATTATGAGTGTGTCTCTGTTCAGTTAGTAAAGGGGAATTACAGGGGAACTCCAGTAAGGAGGATGGAGGTCGACTGTGATTGTTGCTTCTGTCAGGCGTGGACCTCATGGAGAATCAGAGGAATGAGTGGAATACTTTGCATGTAATTCAGTCCTGTGTGTAGCTGCTGGGTGGGCGCAACTGTGCATGCATGTGTTTGTGTTTTTTTGTTTTTTTTTTCCCAATACACAAAGAGCTCATTTGTTGTCTGTTACCCAACAGCAGTGTACTGGGTTGGTAGTGCGCAGAGCAGATACATGCGTGGTATTTTGCGGTCGCTCTGTAGAGTCACTGTGTGGTTTAGCAGCCAGGTTGGCTCAACTCGGATGCCACGACATTCAGTCTGGATGCCAAAACACATTTGGCCTCCCGTGGAGACTGTTGGACAGCCAGAAAGCTTCTCATGCCAGTAGCTCCTGCTGGGGGAGCAGACTCCTGCAGGGCCATCTGTACCGGACACGTTAGAAAGCAGGGTGTGAAGAGGAAGACTCAGGAGGAAGAGGAGGAGGAGGAAGAAGAATCGAGGAGGAAGGATGACAAAGAGGGATTTTCCTTTACCTTTACCTTAATTGACACTGCCATGTGTTTCTCTCTCTTTTCTTTTTTTTTTTTTTACACTTCAGCTTTCAAAGAACTGAGAGGAAAATGTAGGCCAGAGTTGCATTTCCCTGTGGTACACAAAATAGTGTCAGGCCCCAAAAATACGCAAGGATCTGCTTTTGTGGAGCACGCTTCCAAAATAGCTAAAGTGGAGAAGTTGTGACGTGTTAAGTGGGTGAAACATGTGGATCCTAAATTAGAAAGGAAGTGTTAGCGCATGTAAATCAGACGGTAGTGGAGGGAGCCGGGGGGGAGTCGTATGCCGAGTGGAAAAGACGACTTTATTTAGTCTGACAAGGCACACGTGTAACAGTAGAGAGTCTAGACTACTGTATCTGCGCTACACCCAGAGGTGTGCCTTCTTCTCTTGAGCAAGTTAGAGGTAGCAGCTTTCACCACATTCTTGTTTGAGTTTTGTTTTTTCCCTCGCTTCAGCTGTGACTGCTGCTGAAACCAGGAAACAGCGACAAAAACAAAACAATGTTGCTGCAATACCCAATGCCGGATAGTCGCTTTCTTCAGATGACGTGCTGCTCTTCAAAGAGCCGTGTTGCATCAGTCGTCTTTTTCTCTGAAATACTTTATTCCAAACACATAGAAGTCAAACAGCTAGATAAAACTGAAAGTGAATATATACAAACACTTGCAATGCATACAAATGTGTAGTTACATAAGGAGATCAATTTCTTAAAACATAAGTAATGGACTGGTATGCAATAATTGGGGCATGATAACCTTGAGTAATACTGCAGTGTAATGGTATTTCCAATGAATAACATGACTTGGATGCCTTTATTTAACAGGGTTAAGCAACACTAATGACTTGTGCTACAAAAACTGCAGCTAGAATAACCTTATCTCAATTCAGGTTGATTCTGATGAGCAAAAACAGAATTAAGACTAAATAAATTAGTAGTTTTAATATAACCAAATTGACACCTTTTGCAGTTTTGCTTTTTAGAGCATTGCACAAATATGTCAGATTTATGATAGAGGGATAATTAGTCTACTCAATTAGAAGGTCTGCAGCTAGAGCTTTAAAGTAGTAAAGTAAAGTAGTAGTACTTTAAAAAGGTGATGAATGGCGCTGTTTTAGTTTCCACACAACTTCTGCCTCAGTTTTTTAGATTAGAGATTAGAGATCTTTCCAAACAGGAATTCAAGAAGAGAGCTTAGGAGCTGTTTTATTAAACTGCTCTTACACTTTGATTTGAAGAAGATTTCTTACATTTTGATCTAAATGTGAAGAAATGAAGGATTTTTGTGGAACATCAAGTGTAATTTCCACCCATTAATATAAAGTGCAGATAAATGTGGGGAAATTCATAGAATCCCACTGTAGTTTGACCAGGTTTGCAATGTTAGGTAATTATTAGCTGAATTAATTAGTGATGGCTTGTGTTTAACTTTCAGCTTGAGCTGCACTGCGTTGGTCTGTGCTCTGTATTGCCAGTGAAATTGCCAGTCACTCCAGCAGTGGTACCAGTCCTCTCCACCACCAGTAGATGTTAAGATGTTTAAGAGCGATTGAAAACTTTGGTCCCCCTGAGTAATAATCAGCTGATGTTGTGAATCAATCAGAGCGTTTTCATTCCATCTAACTGAAATTTATATCCTCTTATCACCTGGTCAGGAATAAGTTGCAATCTAAACTCTTGAGGAAATTTAAAAAATTCTTAGAATTTTATACCTGAAGAAAACAATGATAGTATGCATTAAGTGTGCTTTCTTTTGTTGGTTTTTTATGTACTTAATTACTCTAAAGAAGTTATTTAGTCTTTTTTTTAAGTGTAAAGGATTTTAGTAACTATAAAAAGAGAACAAACCTGCAGTCACTCTACATCTCCTAGTTTTAGATTTTGGGTGATTTGCCCTTCAGCATCAGTCAATTAGGAGCGAAATTAGAACATACCTCAAGTGATTTTACGACGCATGCTGCTTTCTTCATTGTGTGTGGAGGCGGCTCTACCATAAAAACAAATCTCCTGAGGCTTTAGAGAGCTGCTACTGTACATCTGCCCTTGTTCGGCCTTTGACTCTCTAATGGAAAAGGTCAAAAGGTTGCTGGCATGAAGAGCTAATGCTGATTGTTCTCAACCATTAACTCCTCAATGAAAGAGCCAGTTCGTCATCAAGTCTTGCATCCTGACATCTACGCCTACGGTGTCATTTGTAGCCATGCTATTTATAAGGTGAGGCAGGTTTTACAGATACTAAATTTGAAGCTACTACAATGCAGAGATTAACTTAGTCAGGGCACTGCTTGACAGCTCAAGCAGGAATGCCATTGTTCCGTCAAGACATGCCACACACACACACACAGACCTCCGAAGTCAAGGGTGCTGACAGAACAAAGCGGTTGGCTCTCTCCCCCTCTGATGGCAGTGATAACAGCTTGAACAATGACACTTACTCAGCTGTCTAGACTAAATGCAGAGACGCTTTCCATTGGCTGGCAGCTGGAGATGTCATGAGGGAATTGGCGCACTTTCAGCCATGCTCACCTGTTCTTAGCTGCTTGTTTCTCAGTGTTTTTCATGCATTGTTGATGCAGTGTGACGGGCATAGTGGGAGCTCAGAGCATAGAGTGGTATGGAAACAAGTTATATACAAAGTGCAGCTTTGTGTTTGGATGGATTCTTGACAATGCAAGAAAAGTGGTGGGAGTATCGTGGCTGTCACTCCGAGCACTGAGCTGAGAGTCGGCCATGGGGAAGTTGGAAATTACTCTGGGGTAAAATCATAACTTTACTGGGAGATTTGTTTCGGTAGTGTTCAGGTTTATGTGCATGGAAAAAAATAAATAAAGAAGGTAGTTTTAGCAATCAGTGAGCCAGAAAGTAGAATCAAAGAATTTATGCTTAATCAGTCCTGATTAAGCATGACCTCAAAAAGCTGAATTTCCTTCTCATTTTCATTAAATGCATTTTTCAACTATGAAAGCATCAACCGAGAACACATAGTTTAATACACTTTCCTGAGTTTAGTAGAAATCATATTCTCAAAAAAAAATCAGAATAATCTTTTCATTTCTTTTTCTTTTTTGTTGCATTCAAAATTACTTTGTCAGATTATGATTTTTTTCTCGAATGTACTTCAGTTCTTAGAAAGAAAATTAGAATTAGTCTGATTTTTAGTTGGCTGTTCAGTCTTTCACGAACCTTTTATCAGCCAGGAAAAAGCCTGATCCACACTTTTCTAAGACTTAGTCTCTACTGAGTTTTTACATATGCATTTTTATCTTCCTGCATTATTTATTTTGCAAGCTGGGATGACTCAGATCCAAAGAAACAATTTGCAAATACTTCCCCAAGGAAGAAAAATTTTTGCAAGACTTTTACATAGTTTCTTTTGAACACATAAGGTGGCGATGTGTTGTTGTAATGTATGATGTCACGCTGGGTGAGAAAAATGTAGCGGCACAAACACCTCAGACCAAATGTCAGTCACGGTGGTGAATTTGGCTCATTTTGCAGTCACTTAGAAGTAACAGGAATTTTTCAGTATAACAAATTATGTGGCACCCAACAAGAAATGTATTGCAAACATGACAAGGTATTTTTTAAATAAAAATCTTTAAAATGCATCTAAGTGTTTCAGCAGCTTAGTTGTATGAGGAATTTTTTTTCACCATCTTTGTCATGTCATATGGCAAATGACACAACAGCACAAATGCTGGTCGTACATTTTTGTAACTTTCCATTCATGGCGCGAGTACTGTTTGTCAAACAGGAAAAACGGCATGGTAGCGTCTGAAAGGAATTCATTTGAAAGCACATGGACTGTTCGAAATAATCTTAAAAGAATATTTATGTCCCAAGCCAACACTGAAGGTGAAACTGTGAGGTCAGAGTTGTAATTTGAGGAACAAACTTCCTCCACCTTCTTCCTCTGCCACCACTTGTTGAATGTAGACATATTTTTTTATATGCAAAACCTTCTGCTGATTAAAATGAGAACTGCAGTGGCATGGAAATGTTTACCTATAATGCAAAAGACAGCAGCACAAATGTCTCATCCCAGCTTTTAAGCATTGTTATGGATTCAGCTTATCTTTACTCAATCTGGACTCCTTGGACTCATTAGTGACTGTAAAATTCAAAATTCTGACATGTTCCAGGTAAAATATCACAATTATGGCAGCGAATCTGCACCTGAATGAATAAATGAGACCACAGTCAAGGTGTTTCAGGCATCCCTGCTTAAAACTTAAATAGTACATATATGTTTATCCTGTTCTCTGTTATGTGAACCATGAAATCATTAAGGTTCAATCCCTAACGAAACAGACAGACAAGGTCACAAACTGATGACTGGTTTATTTATATGCTCAGTGATAAATAAACTGAGCTGAGTTATGCTCACATCCTGCAGGCTGGCTGGCAGAGCTGTGATGAAATCGTAAATCAGAGCCTGAATTACGATTCAGGCTCGTAATTCCCCCACCTACTGGGGGAGGTGTGGAAAGCTGAGGAATACAAAATCGTCTGCAGATTATTACAAGAACGAGAGGAAATGATTGACGTTCGTGCTCACGTAGAATCAAGCTCAAAAACATTGCGTTGAAACAATTAGACGCAAAGTAGTGTGGAAGTTTGCGTGAAATACCTAAAATAATATCACAGAGACAATCAGAGGTGAGCAGACGTTTCTGCCGTCAATCCTCATGAGGAAGGTTCTTTTAGTTCCCATAAATTATTCCTTTTATGCTGCTGTTGTCAAAGAGGATTTGATCATGTCTGGGCATTTTTGATGGTGATGTTTTGCTACAGATGCATGTTGTAATCCAATCCAGGGGAGGTTGCTGCAAGGACACCCCAGGCTTGGCAGTTTGGGAAAATTTAATTGAGAAAAAGTGTTGTACTGTTATGAGAGGAGAGCAGCTTTTGTGCAGCTCTAATAAGCAAATTTAAGAGCTTCTTTGGGGGTTTCTACTGACTCTTCACAAATGGACAGATTAAACCTACATCACTGGGATTTTCCCACTGAAGTAATAAATAATGCCTCAACTAAACTGATTTAGTTCATTCGGGTTACCAGGGAAGTTTTCTGGTGTAGTTCTGTATTTTTCTTCGCCAGAAAATGGAGCAGACAGATGCAGTGTCGGCCCTCTTTGACTGCAGACGTTATGAGACATATAGATATAATGTCAACAGTAGCTATAAGTAGAAAGGAACACCACAATAACAGCGAACATGAAGACTGGCTTCCCATCCCCCAGCCCTTTGTCTGCCTGTCTGTGTGTATTTGTGTCTAGGTGTGCAAAAGTGCATGAATAAGTGCTAAAAGGTAGGGGGCCAGTGGAGAGATGAATCCCTGATGAAAAATTGAGACATGAGTTTTGTTTCCTTTCAGCATGGGACTGTGTTTGACCTCTCACCCCTGGAGCCCACAGCTCCTGGGGTCAAAGGTTTGGAGCGTAAAATCAAAGTAGCAAATCTAGAACAGTAACAAAATGGTTGTGCATTTTTTCAAAAATTTAATGTATCTTTGGTTTGTTGTAGTTTAGTAAAGCTCCACCTTGCAAACCCATTTGCAACCAGAAACTTAAATTTATTTTCTCTAGATTTTTTTTTCTTCTTTGCAACAGAAAGCCTCAAAGTAGAACAAAACTGGAACATGGATGAAAAAATGATAAATGATTTTCAAACACTTGTAGAGACAGAAATGGTGCAGTTGGAGCTGAAAGGTCTGCATGTATTTTGAATCAGCTCTGGCTGTTGTCTTGACTACAAACAGCAGGAAGGAGATATCGTGATTACTTTTGAAATCAGTATTACCAAAGATTGCACCATCAACACTGGTAGTTTACTTGCTGTCTTCTGTCGCCTTGATGTAGAACTGTTTTGCTTTTAGGCTCTCTGGTTACTTAGAGATTGAAACCAACTCTAAAGATGCAGGTGGACGTTCTCAGTTTTCATCTGAGAGACGAGGGACACAGATTATTTTGCACGTCTTTTTTTTTTGGAAACTTTCTTGTTCAAAGCTCTTGTAGTAAAGGAAGTTTCTCCTGTTTGTGAGATGAAAGTGATAAAACCTCCACTCTGAGGATAACGGTGCTCTCTGGTTTGATACCTTGTGTGCACTGAGCAAAGCTTTTTGATTTCGTGAAGACAAAGAAGTACAGGGCAGCGTTGGGGCCGTGTAAGTGCTCGCAGGGTAAAACGGTCTCCAAAGCAACTCAGTGACCCATTTTCATTCTTCCCCGTCTCTTTGGGGTTTCAGTTTGAGAATATCTGCTGTGAAGATTAACATTGAATAGGAAAAAGCTCAAATTTAATCATTAAAAATAAAGGTCAATACAGACCCAAGCAGATCAACTAGAGAAGAGAGTGAGGAAAGTAAAATGATGACTTAACCTCATCAGACATGATTTATGAACATTTTATGTACATACAAATATAAATAAAGTTCAAATAAATCCTCTTATTAATTAATGATGCATCGACCAGTCTTCTGATTGATGCATGTGTTGCAGCTCCTTTAAAAGAGGTGGTAGTTTTCAATCCAGTAGAAGATAAATGAATTACAAGATCTCCATAAAGCCGTCAAAGCTTATGTCCCATCCTTTAACTATAATTTATCTACTCAAAAAAGTGCATCAAAGTGCACGATCTCGGTTGATGTGGTTGTAGAAAGAAAACAGAGTTCTTAGTTTTGATGCATTTATTTTATATATGGGAAATCAGTAGATTATTTGACCAGTTTAAGCATTTCATCCATTTTACTCTGTATCAGGTTTATGCATTAAGGGCAGTGAACGTCTCTCCACTGAGCTAAATTTGACATTTACATGCAGAGATTGAATACATGTCATTAAAAAAAAGTTTACCAAATATTACATCTAACTAGAGGTGCTATTCCTCCTATTGTTGTTGTTATGACAACCACGAACTTATTTATTGTGCTGCTGCATTTTTTAAATTTATTTATTCTTATTTGGGGTTTTTTTTTTTATCTTTGATGCTTTTTTAAATCATTTTATTTTTTAATTCAAGTGTTGTTCTTTTGTGTTGTATTCAGCTTCGAAACCTGTTTCTAAATACATTTATTCTTATTTTTTAAATAAAAAAATGTGTTAAATTAAAAAGATTTAATTAATTTAAAAAGATGTATTAATATTATTTCTAACTAAAGATGTACGTACATAGTAGTATTAGTTACTGTTGAAGCTTTATTAACACCAAAGTATGCTGTGCTGTGTTTTGTAAAATTTGAATTGAATTCTTTAGCCGTTTTAGCATGGATTCTGTCAAATCCATGCTTCTTCTTTCTCCACTATAGTACAGAAAGAAGAAGCAGCCAGCCATCTTCAAAAAAACACCACGGAATAACATTGTGCAAATAGTTATGGGATTTCAGTGCAACATAGCTGTCAGTATTTTATTCAGGTGAACAAAAATTATTCTAGCAATTTTGGCAGCTGTTTGCTCCTATGAATAAAATCTCACAGGGCTACAAAAAGCAGAGGAGAACTAATCAGGACGCTGAGCTGAATGGGTCATCATTTATTCTTCACTATTCCGTGAATCGGAGTTTATCTTCAGTCTAACTCACTTCCCTTTTTGGATACCAGATTTACTGTAGATAATGGGAATGTCCACAAATCTAACAGCACAATGTTTTAGTTAGTATTTGTTGTTATTGCTAGGAAAGTACATGTGGAGACGGGCCTACATTTACATGAAACGTATTTCCTTTATTCCTCTTCCTCATTCTGCTCCACTCACAGTGTGTTTTCTGTGTTTGTGTTGTAGTCAGGAATGCCCCAGACTGTGTGCTCAGGCACCATGTTTACCACTTCCAGTGGTTTCAGCCCCCACCTGGCCTGCGCTGAGCCTGGGGAGGAGGAAGAGGATGGGGCCCCTCAGGAGGGCCCGGGGCCAGCAGCCTGTCTGGCTGACGGGCCTCCTATCACCTCTGCTTCCCTGGAGACGCTGATCCAGAACCTGGTGCCCACTGCGGACTATTACCCTGAGGTAAACTAAATTACAAGAATTATCTTATTGAATTAAATGATGTCTTACTAATCCCCAGAAGAACGTTAAATGGTTGAAAGACTAAATATTGAGAAAGTAAGATGACTAAGGTTTGGGAAAAGTGAGAAACACAGAGGCCAAAAGTAATTACATAATACTGCATTGTGAAATGAACTCTGTTTGAACTCTTTTGGTTGATGACATGGACCAGCATTACTTCAGACTCCATCCAAGAGCTGAAGTCGTCATCTCCCTGATGATTGCTCTTTTTATATTCCTAAATGCTACTATATACTGTAGGACTGATGTCTGAGTCTGGAATCAAACTTCATATTTTTCCCATTTTTATTACAACCACAGACTTCAGTTTTTACTTCTTTTTTTTTCATTGAAAAGAAAAGTAAAAACTGGGATGACCATTTGTATTCAAACTCTTTTTTTCTGGTCTTAGTATCAAAAACATTGTTGAAAAAAAGTTTTTGCCTGGAGTTTGCCAAATGTTGCGTAGAGGGTCAGGGCAAATATGCAGAACAAGATCAATGTTAAAACTGAACTTTTTGTCCTAAAGTCAAGACTCTGTGTGGTGAAGCATGGTGCTGGCAGTACCATGCTATGGGAATGCTTTTCTTCAGTTTGGGCAGCAAGGCTCCCCCAGAGTTGATGGGGAAAAAGATGGAGCTAAATACAAGACAGTCCTGGAGGAAAAGCCTATTAAAGGTTTCAAAAGTCTTGATAGTGGAGCACAGACTTTCCTTCTAATCCAAAGACATTAAACATAAAATAAGAGCTGCAATATTGCAGTTTAGATTCATATATTTTGGTGTTAGAACGGTTACATTACAGAGTTTACAGAGTTCACACAACCCCCGAAGACAGGAAACTTTTTTGTCTTTTTTCTCAGTTTGTTGATGACCTGCATCCGTGTGTCTCCGTGTCAGCTTGATTAAAACCCTCTCTGTGATCAGCTTTCAGATAAACATCTCCCGAAACACTAAAAGACTGAAGTGCGGCCTGAGAGAGTTGTTTCAGTTTACAGTCTCAGTGACAGGCGTGCTAATTTGATTATTAGCCCCAAGTCCCTGCTTAGTTTAATTACAGCCAGCAGGGCTGCTTTTATAGATGCTGTTGTGGGAGCGTCTCGCTTAATGTCTTCCTGTCTCTTTTCACAGAAAGCCTATGTGTTTACCTTCTTGCTGAGCGCCCGTCTGTTCATTCCTCCCTCGGAGCTGCTCTCCAGGGTGTGTGAGCTGTGTATCAAGCAGCAGCAGTTGGATCAGAGCCCACTCGACACGGTCAGCGCCGCGCCATACATTTTTACACACTCTTGTTTGTGCCCGACGCAGTTAAAGAGCAGGGAATCTCAAGAGCAGTCGTTTTTTTAAAAACATTTTTATTTGCCGACCAACAGGTTAAGGTAGCGTAAGTTTGGTCCTAAGATCCTGCAGCTGCTGACAGAATGGACGGAAACGTTCCCATCAGACTTCAGGGACTGAGAAGATGGTTGGTCACCTTAAAGACATCAGTCCACAGGATAGCTCCATGTGATGAGGTACGCTAATGTTATCTTTCTTCGGAGATGTAGCAAAATCTTGCAATTTAAAATGGACATTTTTACTTATGGCTGCATGGAAGAATACTGGTTTCTTTCAGCAAGAAGGTCCTGGGTTTGAATCTGACCCTGGGGTCTTTTTGCATGTAGATTGCATGCTCTCCTTGTGCATGCATGGGTTCTCTCTGGGTACTCTGGCTTCCTCCCAGTCCAAAAACATGACTGTTCCGGTGATTGGTCTCTCTAAATTGCTCTTAAATATGAAGTGTGTGCATGATTGTGTTGCGCCTTGATGGACTGGTGGTCTGTCCAGCGTTTCCCCTGGTGCTGGACATCCTCCCCCCCTACAACCTCACATGGATAAGCAGCTGTAGAAGATGGACGGATCGATGGATTTTTCCTTATTATGGGATTTTATTTAGCAGTATTGGGGGGGGAAAGGAGCTGGATGCAAATGCACACAACACTTATTGAAATTTGTGAACATCATGAATTAATTTTCTACATAATTATACTCTACCCTGTGTTGGTCTATCACATAAAATCCTTGTAAAATATTCTGAACCTTGGAGCTGAAATGAGACCAAATATGAAAACGTTTATTGGCTCTGAATACTGCAAGGCTCTATATATCGAGGACAGACAGCCTTGATGCCATTATGTCTGTTTTTTTCTCATAATCCCCACTCATCTTACACCCGGACCAGAATCTCCTGTTGTCACAGTTTAACTGAATTTCTGTTTTCGGTGAGCAGGGGACTGATCTGCAGTTGAGTTTGGCACATTGAAGACTGACAGAATCAGTGTTTAGTATTTGGAGCTTGAAAAAAGTCTAAAAGTTGAATATTGAATCACGCTCTCCAGAAGACTTCACCCTGAGGGTAGATGTCCTCAGGGAACCGTCGCCGACACACTGGGATTTTTTTTTGCTTCCCTGCATGTCAAGAAATGTCACAATTTAGAGGGACCCTTTGGCTTCAAGAGGAACACCCATCATCCATATTTGACAAATTCGGAGTGAGGAAGAGTTGTCGTAGTAGAATTAATGACAAGGAAGATTTCTTATCCTCTCTGATAAAAAAAAGTGAGAGAGTCAGTGTCAGCTGAGGAGCCCAGCTGTTGTACAATGTTACTGCAGGAGAGTGGAGCCGAGGGAGGAAGGAAGGCTATTAAAGGAGTAACTGTGAGGGAGAACAGAGAGAGGGATATGGGTGGAGAAAATGGATGCAGAGCCGCAGAGAGGAAAGAGAGACGAAAAAAGGTGAAGGAGGAGAGAGATGAAGTCCGAGCAGAAGAGGAGAAGGAGGAGGAGGAGGGAGGCTCAGCAGGTTTTGATGAATGCGCTGCTATTTACAACTGGCTGTCCTCGGCATGGGTGTGTGCATGCATGTGGGAGCTGTGGTTCTGGGTCATTTGTGAGACAGACTGACCTAATTGGCCTCTGTGTGGAAGCCATCTGCAAGGAGGGGCTCCGAGATTCAGGCATTCTTGAACACAACACACCGAAGCAAATCACTGAAACAGTGAAACAACGAGTAACATTTTAGCTTTGTTGTTCTTGAGCTTCTCTTTCAGTTTATTTCATGTTTTTTGTGTATTTTATTTCTTTGCTAAATTAGCATGCATTTTATATCTTAATTCCTCGAAACTACGGTGTCTTGCAAAAGTATTTATGCTACTTTAACTATCTCACAGTTTGTTACAATAAAATCTCAAACTTCTACGGATTTTATGCGAGAGATCAACACAATGTTGAGCTTAATACTAAAGTGGCAGAGACATAATGCAAGACTTTCACGACAAGCTCGGCATAGAGAGCATTAATCAGATCCATGATAACATAAGGTGGAAAATCTGTTAACCGATCAAACTGAACCACACCACCTGTATGATGAAACATGGTGGAGGCAGCATCATGCTGTGCAGATACTTTTATTCAGCAGAAATAGGGAAGCTGGTGAGTAGATGGGAAGAGCTACTGTAAATGCAGGACAATCCAATAATCTGTTAGAAGCTGGAAAAGACTTGAGAATGGCAGCAGAAGTTCACCTTCCAGCAAGAATAATTCAGGTCAAACATAATGGACCAGTCAAAGTCCAGACATATATCCAATTGAGAATCAGTGGAAAGACTTGAAAAATGATGTTCACAGATGCCTGGTATGAAATCTGACTGAGCTTCAGCTAATTTGCAGAGAATAATGACAAAGCTGGGAAACACAATGCAGTTGTGATTGCAGCAAAAGATGGTTTTTCTCATTATTATCTCAGTGCGGCTGAATACCAAATAATTACATTTTTTGCAAAAGAAAAAAGAAGAAAATTGTGAGACAGATGCTTTTCTCACACTTTTCATGAGTTTACAGATCACCATGTCTCTTCTGCAGTGCTGCTGGTCTGTCACAGCAGATCTCAATGAAATACGTTAAAGTTTTTGATTTTGAAGAGAGGAAATGTTTAAGAGCTATGATTTTTATTGAAACACGCCATGCTGTTTCAGAATCCTCACTACGTGGCACTCTAGTCATTCTGATTCACGCCTATCACTGTCCTACAAGACCATTAATAAATTATTCATCAAAGATGTCATTGATAGCTTCCTCACTCATCTGCTCGTCTGCCCTCCCTGTTCCTCTCCTCTCCAGGCGTACTGGAAAACCCTGAACCAGATGCTGCAGAAGCTGAGCCAGAGGTTGGCCCTGATGAGCCAGGGGGAAGAGAGCATCGTCAAAGTCTCCCTCAACGCCTCCTTCCATCTCCGACAAGCTCGTGGCTTTCAAGACCAAGCCCCCATCCATCCAGAAGGACATGCTCTCCATCTGCAATGACCCCTACACGCTGGCACAGCAGCTCACCCACGTGGAGCTGGTGAGTCCTGAGGGAGGCCGAGTAGTACGGAGGGGTCAGACAGAGGTCAGGGGAAGAGACGGTAACGAGGAGAGTGGATGCTCGGAAGCGTGAGGGCTCTAAGGATGATGAAGCATTAGCCCATTTCAGGGTCCTGAGCTTTGGACAAGAATCATTAAAAAAAGAAAGGGACTAGAAGGTATGGCAAAAAAAAAATGGTTTATAGGAACCACGTGTAATAAAGTATATATAACAATATATCATAGAAATAAAAGCTACAGCGTCCATTAACACGTTTGGCTGCATTTCCGTAGTGGATTTTTTTTTTTTTGTCAGCATGCCTGAGTTAACCTGCACCCTTGTCTGAGCGGTGACATCACCCCAGAAGTCAGCAAAATGCCCGGGGCTGCGAACAAAGGGGATAAAACCGCTGCAGATATATATGACCTGACAGCTTCACACTCTGACACACACCCCCACACACACAAATAAAGAAGAGAGGCAGAGACAGACAAGTAGGCGTGTTCGTTCTTCATTTTATGATGTCTTATGAGGATTTAAACATTATGCTGGTACTGGCTAACAACTGGTCGTCGGGTTCCTTATCAGATCTGAGTTTGATCTCGAGGCGTGATGGGTCTATTGAGTCATTTCGAGTTGCACATGACTGCATGTTTGCCACTATCTTTTAATAGAAGTGGATAATAGAAGTCCCTAGTGTCACTTGTTGGAAATATGATAGCAGTGAGTCACATCAGTGAGTCATTACTTCCTTCTATTGATTTGCCTCCATTACTGAAATGAAAGACTTATTAATCAGATGACTCCAGCCCATGTGTCTGTGCCTAGTTGTACACTCCATGTTGTTGTGGCTTTAATGTATTTAAGCATTTTGTGTGGATTTTTTTGTAATAAATAAATACAATTAGAAAAACTGATGAAAATCCATAAAACATGACTGTCTGTCTTCCAGGAGCATTTAAGCCAGTATTGGACCGGAGGAGTTTGTCCAGGCCTTTGTTCAGAAAGATCCTCTGGATGTAACACAGGTAAGCTACTGGGAGGTATATTTATAAATATGTTTATATTTTCACAATTGCAGCACATCTTTTACTTTTACCAAAGTAAAAGAAAAAAAATAAACAGCTATATTAGTAAGAAATAAGACTTAATAATTAATGAACTAGAGTTAAAGACATTTGCTACATGATTAGCAATAATCACTAGATGTGCTCTGTACCACCCCAAGATGGTCTATTACTTTTACACTTTACTTTGAATCCACAAATTTACTAAATAAAATATCCAGATCATTTCAACATGTCGTACTCGGTAAACAGGTATATCGTTTGGTCTGAAACCTTTGGGATGAATTCATGTGACAAGTGCGAGCCAAATGTTTTTGCCCAACATCAATGTCTGACCTCACAAATGCACTTCCAGAACAATGTTTATAAAATGCCATAAACACACACCTAAACCTTGTGGATTTCTGGATTTGAAGCTGTTATAGCTACAAGTTGTGTGTTCTGTCCATATAGCCTTATAGGTTAAAAATGGAATGTCACCTAAATTCATATGTGTGTGAATAAAGACAAACATTTTTTTTACAGTATAGTACATTTCTTTTACCAGGAATGTCATTCCAAAAAAATATTTACACTTATATATTTTGGAAAACTTGGATTTGTTAGATGAAAAATACATGCAGAGCTATAATTTGGATTCTCTAACCATGCACATAAAAGTAAGCCATGATTGCTAAAAATGTCTGTGCAAACCAGAGTATTCACTGATTAAAAGTAGATTATTTGCAGATTAGTGATTAATCATAATTTTAGACACCCACAATGCTACACTGACTTAGAACAATATGATTTTGTTTTCCAAGGACATTGAAAAGAGGCAATTTTAGATTTATAACAGTTAAATGTATCTTGAACTGGATGAATGATTTTTCTGAGTTTGAGTGAGGAATATATGTAACTGAACCTTCATTATCAGTAATGCGAAATATGCATACTTGAATAGTAAATCTAATCTCATTAGTCAAGGATGAGTAACATCATCAACACTGAAGGGTTATTTTGATCTTAAATTAGTCAGAAAATTAACTCCTTGAACAAATAAGACAACACAAAAACTGTGTTGGTAGTGCAGTACATTCAAATTTATATATGTATGTCAACCTTCAGTGAATGTTGTATGAAACAGCAAACAAACATGAAGCTGTTCTTCTAGTCTAACGTTGGACTTTTTGATGTAACCACTGAGATTTCTTCTTATCTCTTGAACTCCTGTTCCCCTTGCTGATCCTGTGCTGGTTATTTTCCGTTTCTCTCCACCAGTCCTGTCGTGTGTACTTGCCGCTCGCAGTACTTTGCCATTTACACTCTCAGAGGGGGTCAGCCTGCACGTAGGAAGCTAATTAGTGTTGGTATAAATCACTGTGGTGGCTCACATCTTGTGTGTGTGCGTGTGTTTGTGTGCATGTCAACGGCAGCCATCTTTCAGCGAGCAGAAGAAGAAAACCTCCAACCTTGAGGCCTACGTCAGATGGTTCAACAGACTGTGTTACCTGGTAGCAACAGAAATCTGCATGGTGAGGGAGAATGATGGCAATTGCCTATTCTGTCACTAGAGTTTAGAGGAAATACCACTTAATGTTATACTGTTCTGATGAGGAGCATTTTTTCCATAAATTTAAATAGTTGTATTATATGAAGATAATGTCAGAATACTCATATGTTTATCCTAAAAATTGTAATTTGCTAAATTTTTCTCAATTTTCTTGAATATTTAAATCACAAAACCAATCGGTGTCTTACGGAGCATTACTGCCCCCTTGTGGATACTTTACATAACTACAATGTCTTGTGTCAGAAAACGTTAATATACACTTTAAAGCAAAATTGAGAAATTTAAAGGAAAACAAATGTATTTTGTGAACTTCTTTCAGCCAGCCAAGAAGAAGCAGAGAGCCACAGTGATTGAGTTCTTCATCGATGTGGCCAGAGAGTGTTTCAACATTGGCAACTTTAACTCCCTGATGGCGATCATCTGTGAGTTCCCGGTTTTACAGTGCATTCAGTGCTATGCAAAAGGTTTTAGCTTGGCCTGTAAACAAAAAAAATTGCTTGTCCCTCAAAACTGTCTTCCACAACTTCAGTTTGGCAGCAGAGATTGGCTAAGCCAACTACACAGCTATTTGTTTCAGGATGAATTCTCACCTAGGTGTGAAATTCATGACCATTCATCCCTGTTTGTTATAATTGGTGGACCACATATTTGACTATAATCCTGTACTTATAAGTATTTATGCTAGAAAGGTGGTAACAGCAAGAATTTATTACATTTCTATTTTACTTTTGTTTGCTCACTTTGGATTTTGTGAATTGTTCAAATGGACAGTTATGTTGCGTACTATCCTTGATTTTTAGATAGTAAAATTTATTTTCTCTGCAGCTGGTATGAACATGACTCCTGTGTCACGACTGAAGAAGACTTGGAGCAAAACCAAAACTGCCAAATTTTTTATTCTCGAGGTAAACCCAGATCCTTTCACAAGACTTCTTAAAATAAGCAGGTACTACCTTCAAGCTGACTGTGTTGTTGCCAGTTAGTTTTTGCAGCATCAGATGGATCCCACAGGAAACTTTTATAACTACAGGACCGCCCTGAGAGGAGCTGCCCATCGCTCTCAGACTGCCAACAGTAACAGAGAAAGGGTGAGGCATCAGCATGACTGCCTCATATTCAGAAGGTTTACTTGCTTTGGTCATGAATTAATCGTAATGTAAACTGTGTTCCTGTCTTCGTCCTCCTCAGATTGTGATTCCCTTCTTCAGCCTGCTGATTAAAGACATCTACTTCCTGAATGAAGGCTGCGCCAACCGACTGCCCAATGGCCACGTCAACTTCGAGGTGAGCTTTTTCCCCACCCGACCTTTTTCATTCAATTTCTTCCACGTGACTCAATATTTCTGTTTGATTGGTTTGCTGTTTAGAAATTTGTGGAGTTGGCTCGACAAGTTGGAGAGTTTATGACGTGGAAACAGGTGGAGTGTCCGTTTGAGGAGGATCGCGCCATCCTGCACTACCTCCACACCTGCTCCCATCTTCAGCGAGGACGGTGAGAAACATTTCAGTTACGCAAATAGCGGACAGCCCTATTTTCTCACGCTCTCTTTTAAGCGTGAGAATGAAAGAGAAATTTGATGTTCGTGAGTCAGCAATTAAAACTCTGAGATAATTTCTTGACTGACATTTATTTGTTACTGTTGTAACATCCCAGACCTATTGTTCTGTTGGTAATACTTTATTTGAAGGGATGCGCATAAAACTGATATGACACTTTCATAAACATGACATGTTATAAAGATGAAGGAGGCTTCATGGACAATAGTTTACAACTGTTGTCATGAAGTGTCATTTGGTAAATAATGACACTTTTAATGCAAAGTTTCATTGAAACATGCATTAAAAAAAAACATTAAAATTGTCAACGTTGCATTAAAAATGCAATTATTTACAGAATAATGCAAAGTTTACAATTTTATTGGACTTTTAATGCAACTTTTAGTGAAACTTTGCATTAAAAGTGTCATTATTTACTGAAAGACACTTCATGACACCAGTTGTAAACTGTTAACATGACATAACATGGTGTTATGTCATGTTTATGACAGTGTCATGTCAGTCTTATGCACACCCCTTCAAATAAAAGTTACTGTACTGTTAAATGGTTGCTAACACTTTTATCGAGTTAAAATAATAAAAATGTATTTTGTTTTTTTCTTCTTGAAATAAAGCATAAACAAAATAACAAAATCTAGTGCTAAAAAAATCCAAGAAGCAGAAAGTTTAATTGATCTCCTTACATTCTACATTTAATGTCAACAAATACTAAACATGGTGTAATTTGTATTTCAGAGCTAAAAGCAAAGATTAACACGCCAGCTCTCTGAACATTAAAATGTCTTTAAGGCTGCTGCTTGCAAACTGAGTTACTTGGCTGCATACAGTTTTTTTTATTGAACTAAATAATGCTCTAAATACATTTCTTTATCTTCTTGCCCTTCCCAGGACTCTACCTTGCATCATATGAAAGTGAAAGTCCAGAGAACCAGGTGGAGAAGGACAGGTGGAAAGCACTCAGGTGGGAAACTGCTTAAACAAGCAGTTTAAACAGCTTGTTTAAGCAGTAGGACGACTCAGCTCAGCATTGAGCTGAGTTGTCTTTCTGACAACTCAACTCAATGCACTGTTACTTATGATCCACACTGACCCAGCCTGAGTCAGAAACAATTCACACAACTGTAGGAAACATGGTGTTAGTGCCTTGCACAGGAGCACATGGACATATGACAACAGAGGCAGCTGGAATCAAACCTACAAATATATCATTCTGGAACAGCTACTTTTCTCACTGAGCTACAGCCACAAGAAGGGTCAGGAAATCTTTAGATATGTCCCTCATTCAACACACATGATTCAAATGGCTAAATTTCCTCCTCAGCATGCAGTCAACTTCTCCAGATTCATGCTAATAACTTAATTAATTGATTCAGGTATGTTGATGCAACGACACTGTCCCATAATAGATAACTGGGTAATTAACAGGCTTCAGAAGCACTAGATGGCATGCAGAGGAGATCATGCAGTGATTTGAATTAAGTGTGGCTAAAACAGTGCAGAAACAGTGTTTTAGCACTGTTTTAGGACAGTGCTAAAAACATTGTCCTAAATGTTTTAGCACCTTGTCCTAAAACATTTAGGACAGGGTGCCTCATGACCTGGGTTGGGAACCACTGGTCTAGACTGTAGAACATGATTTCCTTGATGTGTATAAACACATTAGGCCAAAGTTTATTACGTATTGGCAGAAACAGGTGCAGAAATATTGCATGTGGGATTTTTGAAATGGTGTAAAATTCTGATACTAGCATACAATTAATCATGCCTTAATATATATGGCAACTAGAATAACCGCCAAAATATTTTAGTAATTTTGCCGAAAAAAGTAGCAATGTTGGTGAACAAAATAGGGTAAAATAAAGAGTAATTTCCCTCAGATAGGAAGTTAGCATTACAACAGAGGCTTAATGACCTACAAACGACATACTGTACAGCACAAAGTTATTCTTACCCCAAGCAGAAAGGAAACTTTAGGTTTAAAGTAATCCTTTAAATTTACCAGCATGGCAACAAAGAAAAATTCTTATAAGGTTTCATAATCTTCTTTTGTCTCCTCAGGTCGAATGTTCTGGCAAAGACATGAGGCGGGGTGGGATCTAACCCTCCCACCACCAGACGAGGAGATGTGTGTGTTTTCTTTGCACTAAACTGGACTGTGAAGGAACCTGAAGCTGGTACTTTGGTCTTTTACTACAAAGAAACTGCATTAAGAGCAAAAAAAAAGGAAACAACCATGATGAACAGGATTCATCGAGAAGAAAAAAAATGAAAATGTTCAGAAAGGAAAAATGAAATATTAAGCTATGAAAACTGGAATAAACTTTCTCCTTTTGGATACTAGCTAGAAGCACTGGTACGTCGGAGAGGGACACCGCGTCTCCTTCCTCCTTCCCTTTATGTGTGTTTACTCTGTGGAGAAGTTTACTACTTTAGAGATTACAATTACAGGGAAAATCACTTTATAGTAATTCCTACTGATGCCGTCTCGTGTACTTTTCTCTGCTCTCACTTTCTTTCTCCATTTCCTCCTTTTATTCGAAGCTTGTTTAAGTATTTAACTTGTATCTGTAAAGTACTGTAACAAAACAGAAAGTGATGTTATGGGCGCTGGCTAGCCCTTTCTCACACTTAAAGATCCCAACTGAGGTGAAAATGAAAAGACATCATGGCTGTGCCTGTGGAAAGCTGTGTTTCATGTGTTCACGTCTGTTGCACTGGAATGACCGGAGACCATGTTTCATCCTGTTATTTTTATTTATTTTGTTTTAGGGAACAGACTGGGCCGGGAGGATGAGCCTTTTAAAGTGTTTACTCTTTTTAAATGTATCGTGCCATTAATATCCTCAGAAACCTACTGTAATAGTGTAACTGCAGAAGTTATAGGTCAGCTGTAGAGACTGTGTACAGATGATATTTCGGCCCTCATCTTTCTGCTCCTCAGGAAGTTCTCTCTGACTGATGTTCAGTTGTCTCATATATTTATTGGAGGCCTCTGTGCTGACAGATGTAAAGTTTTTATTGTGACTTTTCCTTTACAGAACATGAAGTCTGATGGCATGCTAAGTCAGGTGGTTTCACAGGGGCATTAGTGTTTAAAAAATAAAAAAAGTACTTTACAGTGAAAATGCACTGATGCATTAAAGAGAAGGATAATGTACCTGTTCCATATGAGTCACTGCTTATCATGACAATTTATTTGACTTGAAGTGTTTTTTATTATTATTATTATTATTATTGTTTGTGAAATTGTGAATTTGGGAATTTTGCTGTAAGGAAAGAAGTGGGTGCACTGTAATTATTGGCTTGATTTAGTTTGTTATTGATTGATGTCAGTGTTTTCCCTGAAAAGCACCTTTGCCATGTCTATAACAAACTGGTTTAGCTCCTCCTAACTTATTTCTCATTAATAACCTTTTCCTGTAACCTTTGCCCCAATAAGCTTGTAGAAAGACAAGGGTGTGATGTCAAACCTACCATCCACGGTAATTTAAATAAATCATTTGCCTGTGCTATTAAAACATGTATTAAATGACAATCACCTACAGTACCTGCCATCAGTTTTAATCTTTATAAGTATTATCAGACTGCCAACTCCATCAGGTTTTATTTGTCGCATAAATACTGTACGGTCAGGAGTTGTCCTTCTTGGTACAGGGACACCTTTGGCTTTGACATCAGTTCAGAATCTGTGACCGGTTCCTACAAAGCCTTTAATAAAAGTAAACAAATGCCTACTCTTCCCTGTGTCATGTGGTCTGATTAAGGTTTTGTTTATTCGAGCTAAAACATCACACTCAAAATTATAATAGTTATTACAGTCAATCAACACTCCAACTACAATGAAATTCAAAATGAAGTCAAATAGCAATAATTCATGTGTTGTATAGATTGCAAAGGTGTATGCTGAAGCAATTCAGGTTATATGTGCCTACCCTTACATGTCCATTTCCACTCAATTGCTCAAGTATAACAAATATTAACATGATACACAAAATCATCAATCATTTACTTTATTTTGGACACAATAGATGATCCATATTGAAACGGAGAACAGCAACATATGGAGAGTAAAACGCCATTTATATACACTAAACTATATTTTTCTTCACTGTCACAGTCTTAAAAAACAAAACTTATGACTGGTCATCTGTTTTAAGCATTATCAGAATTTCCTGGAGTTTGTTTGTCATAGGGAGGTTCATTTCAGTTTTGTGATGTGACAAAATAATTTCAGACAATGCTGTGATAAATATTAGTTCGTATGTCATTTTATTTTCTGGGGAAACACCCAGAGGTAAATCCGATTTTCATCAGTATAAAACGAGGTGGTTATTCTCAGTCCAGTCCTTTCACTCTTGCAGTCCTTCCTCCTTGCTGAAGGTTATCTGGGCCAGCTTGGCGTAACTTTCGAAATGCCTGGAGCCCAGGTAGGTGCCAAAGAAAGCCTGTAGCAGGAAAACTGCTCTCATCTTGTTAAAGACGGGTCTGGAGACTTCCACACAGTACCGCAGCATTGTGCCCTTCTCTGGCATCGGAGCCGTGCTGTATCTGGATGCAAGGCCGACATTCAACGGCAAAGCCAGCAGCATCGGGTAGACTCCACCACCGACCGCCCCGACCAGCGCGCCTCTGATCAGGGAGCAGGTGGGGCAGTTCAGATCTCCGGACATCAGCGGCTGCGACACCACCGCGTTGTACAGGGCGGTGGTGGTGAGGAAGGGCAGCACGGCCATAGGCAGGTTGGAGGCGATGCGCGCCGCGTGGACGTTCAGAGCCCTCCGGTACAAGCTGTTGGCGATCAGCCCCGCAAACCCGGCGTTTCCCCCCAGGTACAGAGGTCCGTACATGAATAACTTCTGATCAGAGTCAGACAGCTTCTCAAAGTTCTTCAACAGCATCTCGGCAATCACGGCCCTGGACAATCCCGGTCCGCTCTTCTGCTCGGCGTGTTCAGACATGATCCTCTCAATGAAAGCCACAACAAACCTGTTCTAATAACAGGAATCTTTGACAAACTGCACTATATAAATGTTATCAGGTTAAAGATAGGGCGCAGACATATTGTACCCACAATTCCCTGTTCAGTGCAACGTGGGTTTTTTGACCCTGCGCACAGCCTGGTAGGCTTGTTTACAGTAATTTTACGATGTACGACGAACTTCCTACTATGTTATGTTTTATTTTTATGATTAAAAAGTGTGTGGAACATGACTGTGGAAAAGACAATGAAAGATTATTCGATTTCAGATAAAACTGTGCCATACATTCACATAGTTTTGAAAGTTGTTACACAAGCATATTTTGCATAAGAAAATATTTTGAATTACACTCAAAAAATGCTCATGAAGGACTTATAAAAACACAGCAAGTATAGAAGGGTGATAGCATAATAAGCAACTTCTGTGATTAAAAACTGAAACAAGTGGATGAACAAATTGAATTCATTGCAGATCCACCCATGGCCCAAGTAGGTTATGCATTCTGAAATATACAGTATATACCCCATTAATACAAGGCTAAATGCATTTTAGAAGGTTGAATTTGAAACAGATCCTTTTTTGTAGGCTTTAAAAAGCTGTTATAATTCTGTATGTGTATTTGGGCATTCCTTTTATGAGAAATAGTAAATGAGTTTAAATGGGTTGCTTTTCCTGCGACTTTGTTTCTAAGGGTAGCCCATAAATACTTTATAGAGTTCAAGTCAGGGTTACTTCAGAAGCATAATCTCTATTCGCTTTATCCATTCCAAAACCAGATTTGTATTAGTAATCTTACAGATTTAATCTGTTTGCTTTTCTGTTATTTTTAAATGTTTCAGATCATCAAATAAATACTAACAGGAGACAAAGACAGCCAGTGATAACTCTGTGGTAAAGTACAATTTAACTTTAGCAAAGAGAACATTACCAAAAGTTTAGGTATAACCCCAATGATGTGACCTACTATTAACTTTAGGAAGAATAGGAGGAAGGTTTCACAATATATTGCATGGACTTTCAATGTTCTCTCCTTGTTTTCATTGTCTCTACCCTCTCTTTGTCCTTGTCTCTTTCATAAAGTCATAAAGATAAATGAGCTGTTTAAAATTGCTCCATAAAGTGTAAGGTACTATTTTAAAGCATAAATGAATGAACATTTTAAAACATAATTTGTTCTTGAGTCTTTTCACAAATCTCTTATTCTTTCTTCATGTGTTTTGTAGTCAATGTATAAGAAAAGGCTATTTAAGAGTTTTATCATAATATTAATAATTTTAGGATGAAATCCGGGCAGAAAATCCGCTTTCTGTTAAACCAAAACCGAGAATATAATTGAAGCACAAGACTTTACTCAGATGTGAATGTGACTGCGCTCAAAACTGGATGTAAAATGTGTAAATACAATAACTTTTATCCACTTATTTGTTCAGAACTCTACTTCCCATAAGGCACTGCGGTGGGCGGGAGTTATGTGTCTTACGTCAGGATAGTTGGTGAAGAAGAAAGTTCCATCAGCTTCTACAGAAAGTCGCCATCTTTGAGGATTGGAAGTCGCAGACGTTTTTCCAGATTCTTCGCTCGTAATCCTTATCCAACTGATATTGACTTTCATTCGAATCTCACAGCTATAAAAAAGGTAATATATTCCCTACTCATGGTGATTAGACGCAGTTTACCACACATTTAAAGTCAAATTTCGACCGTTTGGCTTTTGAGAAATTCGACGCCTCGCCAACATGGCTGATTCTCTGCGGTTACATAACCGTTCTTTGTTACGATTTTTTTTATGTCTTTTAAAACTAATCGTTTTAATTAGCAAAATTATTGTGCAGATTCAGGGGAGTATAGTTAAGACTTTGGAGGGTGAATATATTATTTCTTTTGATATTTTCTGTTGTATAATCTACTGACGAAAAGGTACTGCTCCAACAAAAGGCTGTAGTAGGCCATCGTTGCTTTAGTTATTTTATGAAAATATATGTTTAATCGGGTTATTACTAAATTACATAGTTGCTTTTGTTGAAACCTTGCAAGGAAATTTTTCTTTTTAAATGCAAACGAGCACTTCTGGGCATTATAAATGTCATTTTGAGATTACGTCAGTTGACACCGGCCTTGCATCCAAGGCCTAAACATTTTGTTTTCGTAAGCAATTGCACAGTTAAACTTTTCACTCTTTATACTAGTATACGAAGATTGTATCAGTGACAATGCTGTTTTATGAAATTGAAATTGCTGTTTAGGAAGTTTTTGTGTTTTTTTTTTTTTTCAGATTACTTTTGGCTACTTCACCATTACAACACACACACCCATATATATATATATATATTTCTTTTTTGCATATTTTCGCGGGTATAAGCATGGTAGTCTTTGCATCCACATTAGGCTGGTGTGCAGTGCAATTCCCCCATTTAAAAGCAAAACTGCAAATCCTCCTTTCTGTTGAAGCCACAGTAGGACTTCCTTTATGAAAATACCGAAAAGGTTGAGTTTAAAGATTTCTCTGTTGCAATTTGCATTGATTCCTTCTATTTTTGGACACCCAAGTTATGCTTGTTATTTGGTCTTTTAATAATTTGTGGGACTATTGTTTTTTCTCTTTTTTTCTGCTTTAACTGTACAGTTCAACCTCCTGATATTAAGTAGCGATAAAATTGTAACACACAAAGGATAAATGAATTCCAGATTATCTAACTTTGTAAATTTTGTTTCCACATTCCCCAGATGCGTCACTCAAAGCGATTGCGCTCACCAGGCGTCTGGCTAGACGAGTGTGGCTGGGAAGAAAGAATGGATTGTCGCAAACGCAGAAAACGAGATTCACCTAGCAGTGACAGAGAGAATAGATCCAGGAGATCTCCTCGTTTCAACAAGACATATGACGGGTAAATATCTCTGTGATTAGCGTCATCTTAGGATCAGTTGACGGGTATAGTCTCAACAGACATCTTGAATTTAATAAAATAAAAATCCCACAAACTGGCATTGTGGTTCATTTTACTAATGGTATGTTGCATCTCAGTATTGCAATAAACAAGCTACTGATGAAGCAATTTCAGCTGAAACGAATTTGTGTTCATAAGTGCTTATAAAATAGACAGGAGATCCCAAATGCATATTCACATGTCTAACAAGCTTGAAATACTTGTTTCCTCTTCCAAGAACTGTCTTTTATTTGTTTGTCTGCTCTTACAAAGTCACATTGGCCAGAGTTGCTAATCCACATTTCAATTTACTGTCAACAGAGACGGATAAGCAGTTGTTCTTTGTATGAACGCCTGAGGGCAGTATTGGCTTTATGAAATGGAACAGAAAACCTATTAAATCACTTTTTTTTTTAACTGGCCAAATGTTGCTGTATATTAGCAAGTCTTTCAGACTAATTCTAATTTTAAAGTAGATGATGCAGATGAAAACCACTTACTCATGTTAAAATACTATGCCATTAAGTTGATTAAACTTTATATGGTTTGAATAATATGGTTTGTTATATATATTTGTCTATATTAAAACTATAGACGGAGACAGATAAAATTTTAGTAGAGTTTTAAAGTCCTGAAATTATAGCCTGCGATAATTTTGGAGGAAATCTATTATTGGGCTTAAAGTATATATTGATATGTACAGCCAAATAATGTTTGAAACTATTATATTCTGCCTTTCTTTCAGTGTAATTAAATGTAAAAAGTTTCTCCGATGGTTCCTCCAATGGAAATATGTTTCATTTTAAAAATAAGGATCCGTACACACTCGATTTAGGTAATTTTGTGTGTGCATTTAATTCTTAGATTAGCAGAGTAACGCGATAGTATTTATTCATTTAGTAAACCTTCTTGCGGTTTCTGTGTAGTAATGCAGATCTTTTCGTAGACGTAGGTTCATATAGTTGCATCAGATGTTTCCTGATCCACTCTAATTTTAATTCTGTAGAGAGGCAGACTACTTCTTCTTGGCAGACAACTGATACCAACTGGGTGCCAAGTCACCATGACTTTCTTGGTCTTTTTAGGGTGTGAACATGGCAGGCAAGGTTTAGTTTGTTCCAAGTTTTTAGAAATGCATTTTATGTCCTAGAATAAGGTGAAGTTAAAGATCAAAATTTTATGTATGAAGAAGGCTAAACAGATTTAAATTTGCTGCTATTCATATGGTTGATCAGCAGTTTTGTATTTGCAGATATGGGCTCACTAAAGTGTTTACCTCCCTAAGTACCAAGATAAATCACAGATTATATTACGCACCATCAACTTTCAATGCCTAACACTGGGCAGGCCAAGTATGAGTATTTGCCTAAACGTGTGGAGTTACATATTGGCTTTAGGACCCATCGCGCGACTATTTCTGCCGTGTTAATCTCTTTATAAACTGGATGTTGGAACTGAGCTACTCATTGAATTAGATTCAGGGTAGTTGGTTGCTGTAAATCAGCACGTTGCTATTAGTAAATGTTACATAAAAGGTTCAGGGATAAGGTGTCAGGCAGGAGGCTGACCATTAGCACCATCACATCCAGTCTTGATTTTAGTGCTCGATCTGTCAAGAACCTGACCTGTACCTGACTCGACTTGCCTTTTCAAGTGCTTGTTTTGTATTGATACTAATCATTTATTTTATTTTAGGCATTACTTGGAGGCCCGCAGTCTAAACCAGAGGCTGGATTCTCAGGAGAAATATACCTGTGAACACAGTCTGGATGTGGCCTGCAACGATGACAGTTATGATGACACCTACAAGGACAGAGATCTTGACTGGCACCACTACAGCAAGTCTTCTGGGCGTAGTGGTCGCAGCAGGCGAAGCAGTCGCAGGCACAGAGACAGAAGGCACAGACGCAGCCATTCTCGACATGGGTCCTCCTCGGTACGGGAAACTCCTTCTCCCTCCTTCTTCTATTTCTCCAGATTGAATGGCTCATTATCATGGGTGTTTAGCCAGTGCTTAAATACCCGTCTCTTTGTTTCTTTATAGTTGTCATACCCTTCACAGTTTAGTATGATTTACATAAATGTCAAGTAAAATATTTTTGGGTTCAGAAAGTAAGGGTTTTGTGAGTGTTTAGAAATAGACAAGAGAAAGTGGACCCAGTATCTTTGAGTTGAGCCTAGTGGTCAATCACTGGTCATGATTGTAGACAATTTAAACTGTTTGATATATTGCAAAGAACTTCATGTACATTAAGTTTAATCAGTCAAGTTGAAGTGTTTCTGTACTTCTGAGAAAATCTCTCATCTGAAAATCTTGTTGCCATGTTGTTTTTCTTCTGTAACACACACCATGTGGTGGCCGCCGCCCATTTTCTCTGACGGGGCTGAATTTGAATTTGCTGCTCCGCCCATTCGCCTGGTGGTGTTACTGAACGGCCTGAATCTGTCCACCCCTTCACCTCCCCCCTTGGCCTGGTTGAATGAATGACGATGTCGCGTTGTGGTGGCCGGGTGCTGGCTGATGGGTTATTGGTGTGATGGCGGATTGCGGCGGTTCCGGTGCAGAGGAGGAGCCACCAGCGCAGGAGCAGGAAAAGATCCAGGAGTGTTGAGGATGATGACGAGGGTCACCTCATCTATCACAATGGAGACATGCTGAAAGCGAGATGTATAGAATATACACTTTTTTTTTTTCTACTGTTGATCACACTTTGTCTCTCTCACTCTGGTTTTCTGGATATTTTCAAAGCATTAGTTTAGAGACAGATATTTGGCCCAGTACAGTTAAACTACATTTCTTGTCATTTTAATTTATTTAATGGTGAATTTGCCAGTTAAAATTTTAAGCAACAAGTTGTTTGCCAGATATCAGAATCCTGTTTGTAATTGTCTAGCTAGAAAGAAATGTAATATGATGAAAGGCGGTGATTGTTTTTCCCTTTTTCAATGCTGTTTGTCTAATTTCTCCTCTGTATTTCCCATAGATGAGATTCTGTGTACTCTAGGAGAGGGTGCCTTTGGAAAAGTTGTTGAGTGCATTGATCATGACAAGTAAGTTCTCAAGCTTAATATGGTTTTAATAAAACCTTAAAAATGTTTTGCTATTCTAATATAAAAATTTGAATGAATTTCAGTCATGGGGCTCGAGTGGCTCTGAAGATCATTAAAAATATAGACCGCTACAGAGAGGCAGCTATGTCTGAAGTAGAGGTTCTTAAACGCCTGAAAACCCTCGATGCTGACCGAAGATAGTAAGTTTTTTTTCCTATAAAATTAAATATTTCTATCTCAAAATCTTTTCAAATTCCATCTCTGCCTAACTGTGTCAGGCAAAATAAAAAGAAAAAAGAAACTATAGTTTGCAATGCAGCTTCTCTAACTTTATTCTTGTCTTTCTTTCTCCTAAGTTCCTGTGTCCATATGCTGGACTGGTTTGACTACCACGGTCACGTTTGTATCGCTTTTGAGCTGCTTGGCCTCAGCACATATGATTTCTTGAAGGAGAACAACTTCCAGCCTTTTCCTGTTAAACAAATCAGGCATATGGCTTACCAGATCATTCGAGCTGTGAAATGTAAGTAGCATTCACTGTTTGTGCACACAACATGCATTTGTTGTGAAACAGGTCACATTGACTATAATTTCTTCACTTTTTTTTATCTTGCAGTTTTGCATAAGAACAAACTGACTCACACAGATCTGAAGCCTGAAAACATTCTACTGATAGATTCAGACTATGACATGGAATACAACCGTGAAAAGGTAAATTGATTATAGTTATGCCTGGTAATGATGGACAACTTAAATGTTGAGATAGAAATCAAGTTTCTTCAATGTCTGTTCTCAGAGACGAGATGAACGAACACTCAAGAACCCTGATGTGAAAATTGTAGACTTTGGGAATGCCACCTATGATCATGAGCACCACACGTCTGTAGTTTCAACTCGTCACTATCGTGCTCCGGAAGTTATTTTAGGTGAGTGTTTTAGTATTGTAGCAGCACAAAAGGTTTAGACAAATCTGTCTGGTTTCTTACTTGGTTTGTGATGTCTTTCAGACCTGGGCTGGGACCATTCCTGTGATGTCTGGAGTATTGGCTGTATTCTCATCGAGTATTATCTTGGAACAACCCTCTTCCAGGTAGGTGGTGGTAGAGAGCAGAAATATGCATTCTTGAATGTTACAGTACCTGATGGTGTTTACTTTGTCTTCCCATTTAGACACATGACAGTAAAGAGCATCTTGCCATGATGGAGAGAGTCCTGGGTCCGATCCCTACAAACCTCCTGGAGAAAACCAAGTAAGCATTCATTTATTGTTCTAACAATAAATATTTGGATTGTGCCATTCTAATTTTGATCAAAAATACTTTCTGTTTCCGCAACTCATTTTACAAGGGTATTATTACATTTTGTAATAATCAAAGATATTACTGATAATTTTTACTTCTAAAATTGTTCAGTACAGTACTACATGATTATTCTGCCAAAAAAGCACCTAAAATATTATTCTTAGTCAAAAGGAAAGTATTACAATTGGGTTTTATTGAGCACACACTCTTGATCAAAATGGCAACATTTTGCCTCATCTCTAAAATTTATCTTCAGTTTTAGATTTTCACCATAGCTTAAAGCTGCGTTTAATTTGAGAGGATTAAGTGAACTCTTAAATTTTTATGTTCAACTTTTATTCTTTCATTGAATTTTTCACCAGGAGTAGAAGTGGCATAGATTAAGCATGGGATGTTTACTTTAGTCTAAACATTTGCATGTTATATAGGAAACGACGATATGTTCACCGAAACAAGTTGGACTGGGACATTCACAGCTCTGCCGGGAGATACGTCAAGAAACACTGCAAACCCCTCAAGGTACATGGTTAATTGTGGAAATAGAATTATTTAAATAAATCTAAAACAAAAGCAAGTACAGGCTTTTCTTCATGCCGAAATTCAGTTTTACTTCCTCATTTTGCTATTGTAGTAGAAGTAATCACTTTCAAACTCCTTCTCCTCCACAGCATTACATCGTATCTAGAAGTGAAGACCACCGGCTGCTCTTTGACCTGATAGAGAAGATGATGGAATATGACCCATCGAAGCGCCTCAGCCTGGAGCAGGCACTTCGACATCCCTTCTTCGACTGCTACTACAAGAGCAGCAGTAGCCGGAAGAGTGGCAGCCGAGGCAGCAGCACCAGGAGCTCCAGCAGCAGCAGTGGTGGTAGCAAATGAGGCTGAACCTCTCAATATGTAGACCTACCTGTTACCGTGACATGTACGGTGTTTCAATCAGCCTTTATATCCTGACTCTCCAGGAGAGATTTACTCTTGACTGCATCAGTCACTGCCCTGCTTTGCTGTCTTGTCCATTAAACTGCTGTTTGGTCTTACTCATTAAGTTCTTATTACTTTTGCCATTTAGATGTCAATTTCAGCCATTTGTTTTCTGTTTATTTAAATTGTAATGATTACATTTATACCAGTGGAACCACTTTAAATTATGGGATTTTTAGTTTGTATATTTAATTGACATGGGTAAAAGACTAATTCTTGCTTAACAGTGCTTTATTTGGATTGTGGATGTATAAACTGCATTACAGGGTAAAAACTTGTACATAGTCTTTGTTTCCATTTTTCATTGACTGGTTATGTATTTTTTGCATTATACGTCTCAATAAACGTGACCAGAAAGAACTAAAGAATGCGTAAGCGTTTTTCATTGTTAGCAGTACCTTTAGTAATCCACATGATGGCGGCATGGAGTCTTTCTATTGAAAGACGATCACCTGAATTAAATCAGATCCTAATTCCCATCAAGGACGGATTTTGTTCAAGTATGGCGGTGGTGAGTTTATCAAAGCTGCAGATTTTGGAAAATTATGTAAGGTTTTCTACCAAAACATTTTATTTTTCTGTGGGCAGGTTCGACCTTAACTGAATATTGTAAGCTTGGTACTGACCTGTATCAACAACCGTAAATAAATGTTAATTCAGAAGGTTTACTTGTTCCGTAAATGGAGAGATTCATTAGTAAATCAGTCTCGGGAGAATCGGCGCATAATGAGCTGTGCGTCTTAAGTGGGCTTCGTTTGTTCTCCGGGTCATTCTCACACCCAGTTGTCAATCTGCAGCCTCCCACGTGGTCAGGCAGGGCGGCGTAGCCACACCAGTTTAACGTGCATCTTTTAGAAAGGAACACATCTGATCCAATCTTATCCCAGCAGAAAGCTCTGATGTGAGTCTTTTCTGGTTGGTCTCCGCATTGCTCCCATCTGTCCGTGGTTCTTCAAACCCTGCGCGCACTGCTGCTGCCTCTTACTCCAGGACAAATTTAGGATTGCGCTTTGAAGCCTGAGCCCACTGTGCTGCTGTCCGGTGTTACTGAGTAAGGAGCGCTGCTTACTTACTTCACCGAACTTTATTGCCACTCGTTGACAGGACTGCATCAACAAAAAGAAGGAATTTCGGTTTGGTTCTGGTCACCGTTTGGGAGTTTTTTCAAGCATGGAGACAGCCAGCAGCGGGTCTAACGGGGAAAGCAAACCGGTGTGTCAGTGTGCCATCAAGTCCGGGGTCCAGCGGTGGCTGCCTGGCTTTCCCATCGCTCTCTGCCTGCTCATGTCTCTGAGCTCAGTCACCGTGTGTCTTCTGATGAGCTTCAGGACCCACCGGCTGTACACGGAGATGGACAAGGCGTCCATCCTCCAGGCTCCGCAGAGGTCTTTCAAAAACGAGGATGGGACTCTCGTTTCAGAGCTCAGCGCCCCAGTGGGAAAGCTTGTGGAGGAGGTACATGATCAAAATTTATTATTTTTTATAAAGAAATATGTGGTGGTCGGGAATATCTCTTGGTCTGCGCCATTAGGGATTGAAGGAGGACATAGTCTACTGCTAAGCTCTCCAATAAATTATAGATGGACCAATCAATCAGCCATATGTGGGAATACATAAATTTTATCTTGATCGGCTCTGATGATCATCAATACAGAAAAATAGTCTATCAGTCTATCAAATCATCAAACTAATAACTTCCACCTTTTTTTGTTTTTAAGCACAACCAACAACACATACTATGGCATTTTTATGAGTTGAATAAAGGACATGGAGACATGAGACTTTTCTGCATAGATATTTGTGATCCTGTAATTCCTTGTTTTGTGATTGATTTAAAATTGCTATTTCTATCAAAACTCACGTAGCACATACTTTTTCCTCTTAAAAAAAACAAACAAAATTTGAATCTTCAAGTCAGACCTCAAAGAAAACCAGAAATTGGTGCCCACTAGGAAAAGCCTGATCAGTGCATCTGCACAACCAGTTGTAGTAAACATCAAGCCATGTCTTCATTTAAGATAGATAAGGACTCTATGTGAGAGACAGGGAGCTTGCAACATTATAACCCATCCTATGGCCATGCAAATAGAAGTTTCATTGTTAGAAATATTCTATTTCTTACTCTGTTTTGTGTATTTTCAGAAAGTGGCAGCTCTGATGCCGAAATTGCGGACCGCTAGGGATGTTGGCCAAGAGTGCTCCTGTCCTCCAGGTACCTGTATCGGTTTTTTTTCTTTAATATCTGCCATTACCAAAACACACAAAGCATGCTGAAAACACACAAAACATGCTGAAAGTTAGCCTGTGCAAACAGTTTATCTGCTCCTAAACTGGAGGATTTGTGAAGTCTGAATGAGTTGTCTCATAACATCACTTTTGGACATTTGTGACGTCCAGCCTGATCCCTCCAGGCTTGTGTCCGTTGGGGGGGGCTGACGTTCGCCTCAGAACAGGCTCTGCTGGACTTGTGGTGTTTATTACAGGGGGTTTGTGATAGTTCCCCCGGTGGGGAACGGCGTGTGTTCCACATCATGTTACACACACAGTTCCCTGTAATGCCTGTGGTTTTAAGAAAGATGCTATCTCTCTTATTTGGGGTTAAGTTGCTGGTTTGGTGTGATGTACGTGCTGAGAGGTGCCCACACATACGGGTGAGGTCTGAGCTCCTGTTTGAGTGACCTACTGACCAGCTGTGTATTTGATAGTTTACATATTTTACTTGACCTATGGAAGGGGAAGCCGTATAGGCCTAATCCTTTGCCTTCTTGCAACAGGATGTGTGTCGGGGTGTGCATGGCAGTGTGAGAGAATAAGTGTATGTTTTATTGAAGCTGACGTTCAGACAGTCCGGCTTTTTAATATAGATTTTTAAGACATTTTCTCTGCAGGTTTAGCAAACTTAGCTGGATTAATTATATTCAATTCTGCAGCAGTGTTTACAGTCGAAAGGTTATTTCTAAAACGAATAAACTCCGAAAGCTGCGTTTGCATCTTGTTGTTGTCAACATTTTTACTTTTTTTCTTTTACAAACAAAAACTAATTCATATTTAATTGTGATTTCATGTGGGGGACCATCAAAGTGATGCATAGCATGATTCTTCCACTCACATGCCTTAGTGTTATGTACTGTGTCCCCCAAACACCACATGTCCACTATATGGTTGAGATTAAGTTCAAACAATACTTTTCTCGGCTTAATTTCCACAATGTTTTTTTTTTTTCACATCACACTTTTTAGATATTTTTAGTTGTTAAATGCATCCCTTTGTGCAGGTCTGTCACATAGAATCCTAATAAAAAGAATGCAAAGTTTGTGGTTGCAAGGTCACAAAATGTAAAAATGTTTACAGTGCTGTACTTTTTACCTAATACTTTGTTACTTTACATTTTACTTAAATATATTCTGAGTTGTGATATAATGTTCTCTGATTAGGTTGACCTTATGTTGCCCCTTTAATTCAGAGCCAGTTACTACATAATGTCACTTTGTTTGCTTGACTGTATTTTAATGTTTTCATGAACTGTTGATGAATCGAACGATTTTTACATTGAAATCCAATCTCCTATTTCAACTATTCATGAGTCTATTTAAAGTTCTTTCCTCTCAGTTGCTGGTCTGGCGATGTGGTTTCTTTTTGTCTTTAGTAAAACAAAGGACCATGTTGTTTGTTTCGGCTTTGATGCGAGGGTCTGCTTGTGAACGTTTTTGTTTTTGCCTTTGCAGTTAGATTGCCCAATACATTCTTGTTACAATCTCTACACAAAAAGGATTTGTTACCAAAGAAAACAAAGTGACACTCTACACACTCGTGTGTGTGTGTGGGTGTGTGTGCACGATACATCAGTTACTCAATAATATGCAGGTATTTGAATGTGCTTTGGCTTACATGTCTGCATCCCATCTGCATGCTTGTGAGAAAGTTTACAGTTCATATCACGGAGGCATGTGGGTGCCTGAGTGGCACACATCAGAGCTCTGGACCCTCGGCCTTTGAGGGGACCGACAGAAGCCTCCCAATACGCCTCTGTAAGAAGAGACCCTCCTCTCCCTTTAGCACCAGCTCCCAGCATCTGAAACTCAAGCTTTTCCACCCCCGGTATCACAGGCTGAGGTATTTCTGCCTGTCTGTGTGAGCGAGACCACGCTGCCACACATCATGAGAGGCATTTCTGCCATTGGAGTTATGCCCGACACATCAGGGTGCTCAGCTTTCAATGTGCATGAAAGGCTGTACACCAACAGGGGGCAGCATTTCTGCAGCTGATTCTGGGATGATGAGGTATTAAGCTTTTCAAGGATGACTCTGAGAGGCACTTTTGCTCTTGTTAAGAAAAATTCACTTATAATTTTAAACTTCTTGGCTAAGAAAAATGTGGAGACGGCATCATTAGATCCACCACTTTCATCTGAGGAACCTTTTCACCCCTCGCGTCTTCACTTTGTGACACTTTTATGCTCTGAGATACAAGATGGCCAGCAGCTGTTAATTCTCAGGCAAACTGTCACTGAGAACAACTCTGCTTACAAGCTTCAGGTGTTTGCAGTTAGCACCCAGCCGGTCTCTTGACTGGCTCGCACACACTACACACAGCTTGCCTGCCATACAAACCCTCATTACTTGCACTTGAACACCTCTCTGGTGCCTGCAGTAATTAGAGCCATGTGGAGGCTGTTTGTGTCCTGTGTAGAACAGGGTGTATTGTCATGTTTCTCCAGCTTGCATTTAGAAGCTGTTTAACAAGTCTGATACCAGACTGGGAGGAAGCTACAAAGTAAAGGATCCTCCTTTTACAGCCTCCTCATAGTGAGGACCTTCACCTTGGTTGCCTTTTGTGTCTGTTTGGACAGTTGGTCACACAAAACAAGCAATTACATGATGTTTAGAGCCCATCTTTAAATGGTTAGGGCTGAGCTTGTTAAGTGTGTGCTGTGCATCAGTCTTTGGTGGTATAAATAAGGTTATGAGGTCAGGCCTGCTGTTGTGCAATCAGATCACTTTCAATTAGATATGGGGTCATTTGGACACTGAAGGGGACATGCTTCCAATTTCAGAAGTGTAGACCAATACAAACTAGTGCATAATTATAAATCAGATAGACAAAAGATGGCAGTTTAATTTTTACAAGTAAAAAGATTAGAAGTGGCAGGCAGTTCAGTTACCTTATAAAATATTAGTTTAGCACTCCAGAACACTGGCTGGGGTTGTGTGTGGTGGAAAACTAACACTGCCCATCACCCTCAACACACCATACATGTGGGGATGTGTTTCTCTTGAAGGGACAGTGAAGCTAGTCAGAGTGAATGGGAAGATGAACGGAGGCTAATAGGACAATACTTGAAGAAAACTTGTTAAGAGGCTGCAAATGTTTTGAGTTTTAGGTGAAAGTGTTGAACTCATGTGAACGGTGCAGACCGGAGTTCGATTTAGATTCTGTTACAAGACTTCAAGTTTGATATTCACAAAAAGAACATTTTGCAAGAACATTAAACAGGTTTTTAGTATCTCGATGTGCTATTCTGGCAGAGACAAAGTTTGGAAAATATAAAGGCAGCCATTCTTCTACAAGCTACTGCAATATTTTACTGGAATCGTAGTTGTATCTAATCTGACCGAGTTTTGGAGGGTTGTCAAAAAAGAACGTTAGTCTCTTAATTTACAAGGATGGTACATCAAAAACCTGTAAATGTGATGGAATGTGTTTCTTATAAATATTTTAAGAACGATGTTTTGGTTTCATTCATTTCAAAATTGGGTACAACTGTATGTCAGTATGTCACATAAAATCTTTGTAAAATACATTAAAATTTGCGGTTCTAATATAAGAAATTTTTGAAAGCTGTAGGAGTTTGAATACTCTTGCAAAAATCTATTCATGATAACAGAAAATATAGAAAGTACAGCTTTATTTATGTGATGTTGTTGGTGGTGTTGACGAACCTGTCTGGAGATCCATCTTTCACCTTGGAAGCACAGAGGGAGCCTCAAGTTCTCTGTGTCCTGCATTCCCACCTGAAAAGAAAGGAAAGAGTCTCTTTTTGGGGGAGAGATTAAGCTGTACAATTTGACCGACATCCCCCACGGCAACGTTTTGTTTTTAATGCCGTTGTAAATCAGACAGGAAGCTTGCTGCTACCTACAGGAACCTATGGCCACAGGAAGAATACACAGCACATATAAGAACCATTAATGGCTACTCTAAAACAATAGCAGCAGGAAATTTGTTTCCCTAAGTGGCCTCGTTTTGGATTAGTTTCACGAAGGCCCGCGGCAAGTTCAGAGCGCCAGACCAGAGCACACACCCAGCTCTGTGTGAGAATTTTACCTGTGCGTTTGTTTTGATGTCCGCAGGCGCATGTTTAGTGAAGGCTTCGAAAGCGACCGGCTGCACATTCACGATGTATGAGGTCGGTTATGAAGAGGGTACCCTGTGGCGCAAAATCCAGGTGGCTTTATTGCTTTATGCTGCAGGGGGGATGGGGATTTCAAACTGGGGAGTTAAATATACAATCTTTAAAAGGAAAGCTGCTCTCTACCCTGCTGCTGCAAAAAGCCAAGTTTCTGTGTATGAAAATGTATAAGCCCTGCTTAGAGAATAGGGTTCAAACATTTAGTTTCTATTTATTTAAGAATTATTTTCAGTTTCACTGATTAATTTGTTGCGACTTGATTGACAGACAGTCATCTGTTGGCTCTGCGTTGAATCTTAGCTGAGATTCACAGCTGTTTGAACCTCGTCTTCTCAGGTTACACCCACCCCTCAATTTATATGTCTGCACATCTTCTTTCCTTACACTAAGAAGGGAATATAGAAGTGACTGACTCCTCATGATATCTTCTTCTTATTGTGAGGATTGTGAGAGGCTTAAGTGTGCTCCGTTCATTTGTCACAGGAAAGGTGATAGCTGGAATTTTTTTGCATGAGGCCACTTTTCTGAAGTCTGTTTGGGCTTTGAATTTGGATTAAAGAGGCATTTCTGGATAAATAACTGCATTCTTCTGTATAAAGTTGAACAAGTTTACTCTAAATCCATCAATTGCTTATTCTCAGTCAAAATTATATATAACACAATGTAATGATAATAATAAACCCTCAACATAGCATATTTATTATTCTCAACAAATTTGGACTGTATTAGATGTGCACTATCTCTGTGCATTATGTTTTTAAAATGTAGCTAAGCAAAGTAATTATTAAAATAACTAATTAATTTAGAAAAAAAATATTTAGTGAAGTAACTGGATTTGTTTCTTGAAGAAGTAAATGGTAATTAGTAGCTGATTACTGTCCTCGGGTAACTTGAGCAACAACAATGACTTTAAATCTTCTGACACACGGTGCTGTTTTGTGTTCAAATGACTCGGAAGAGAGCAACTCTCAGAAAAAACAACTTGTGTTTTATGTTGTTCTGTAATGTAAAACATGAGGTTGCTATTTAAGACATGACAACAAAGATTTTCAACGGTGGTTTGAACACTCACTCTTCCTGAAAATCCATGAAAAGCCCTTAAAAACTCTTCAGGCTGATGAGAAGATGCTAATTTTTATATATTTTTAGGCTAATTCATTCCTCTCAGCATTGCTCTTCTGTCCACTTGACCTCAAAGCCTGTGAGACGTAAATTTCATTATCTGTGCCTGTCCACTTGGACATCTGTGCAGTCCAGATTTTTTTCCCATGCTGACACCAGGCACCAAAGATGAAAAATAATACTCTCAGTCAGATTGTGGCATCAAACAGTTTTAAGAAATCTATTTTTACATCACACTGGCTTTGTGACATAGTGGACAAGTATAAATTAGGTCAGGGAAAGTTCATCTGATATATTATTTTCATGCTTAACTGGCACACAGGGTTGCTGAAATATAATATCCAATCGAAGCAGTTGTTTATGGTTGTGATATTCCAAATATTGATATTGTGATGATGATTGGGATTCAGTGTTGTGCAGCATTACCTGGCCGATATGAATTTCTGACACTATCATAAATCGTCTTGGTGTAAAGAATGACAATACATTTTGGAGAAATGGTCAAACCTTTGCTTATTTTCTGTCAAATCAAACAGCAAATCTCCCCATAATAAAGAACAGATTTCATGTGATGCATTGTTTCATGTTGTACAAGTTAATTTCCAAAAAAATCACATTAAAACTCAGAGGTTTTAACTCAAATACTTCAGTGGAACCTCCTTCAGGTGAGCTTATTTGCACCTCTGTGTGTGTGAGTCCTCTCTTGAAAACCAGTTTTATCTAAATGATGCACATCACCCACTTGCCCAGAAATCCCACTTAGACCCTCCCCCCTCTCTGTCTTTCATCAGCGTCTTTATTAAAGTTAGCTTTGTGAAACCGCAGTGTTTAACAGCAGGGCCGACATTCTTCCTTTCGAAAAATAAACAGCTGGACACAGGGCGGCCAGTCAGCAGCCCATGGAGGCCCAGAAGGACTTCAGGAACTCTTAGATGAGAAAAAGATTGTGTGCCACGCACCAACGTGCAAATGATGCAGAACTTGAAAGAACAGCAACAAGGAACTGTACGAAAAAGAAAAATCATCCTGTATTTGTAGTTTTGACTCAAAGTAAACATTGCTGGTTACAATTATTAGTTGCAAAACGTCATACAAGCTGTCAGAATGAATTCAAGTCATAATAAGCCGGATATTATGTTGAGTTGGTAAAAACACATATTGTGGTGTTTTTTTTTCTCTTAAATGATTTTGTATCCATATGTTCATATTTAAAAATCAAACTGCTGGCAGCTTCTTTTTGGCTGCGAGTGTAAATAGTCTCTTCAAATACAGCCAGCTATTGAGCAACAGCTATTCGAGGGACATGTTTATGTTTATGTCATTGTCTTTCCCAGGAAAGTCAGAGATCTCAGGAAGTAGCGAAGGAATTAGTTTTCCCAACTCCTTATTGTGATGCCAGGACATGGAAACCAGAATTGTTTTTATGCCACAACCCCAACATAAACATGGAAAGATGAATGTTGTTGCATCCACAAGAGTTAGAAAGTTCACATGTACTATGTATACATTCACCTCCTCTAATATTTGGTTATATTTCTCCTGTTGAACTCTGCTTCAGCACACCTGAATCAAATAATTAGGTCGTCAGCAGGACTCTGAAGAACTCGGAGGATGTAATTCATCCATTTCATTAAGGTGTGTTGGACCAGGGAGTTTACTAAAAGTTGTAGTAGGACATCGGCCCTTGAGGACTGCACTAGCAGATCCATGGACTATGGGATTGAGGTCAGGACATTCTAGAAACTTGGTGTTAACCTGCTTTATCCATTCCAGAGCCAGTTTGGATGTGTCTTTGATCATTGTTCTGATGGGTCATCTCATTCTCCCAGTTTTAACAATTTTACCAGAGGAAATGAAAGGGTAGGATGTTTAGAAATCACCAGTCTCTGTTCACAGTGAAGTCAGTTTCAGGTTCCCATGGTCTGAAAGGGTCTGGGTCAACAAAGAATGACCTGCTCCAAAATCAACACCTTCAAGCTAAACTGAAGTCTTACAGACAGAGGAAACTCTTAGCCAGAATAATAACAGGTCTGGAGGACCCAATTAGAATACTTTACCAACTATCAAGCATGGGGGTGGTAGAATTATGCTATGGGGGCTTTTTTCAGACAGTTTGATTGGTATGTTGCCTATGGTTGGATAAAATAATGAAGGAGGTCTACTTCCAGAACTTCAACTTCCCCTCAGATCAACAGCTTGGACACAGTTGGGTGTGTCAATTGGACAACTTCAGAACATGTCATCACCTTTGAGCAGAGGTGTACAGTTTATGTTTGAACTTGTCTTTGTAATCATAGCCATGTGTAACCATGTGTGGATTAAATAATATCGTCATTGAACCTTAGGTGTTTTTTGACGAACAATGAAGATCTTTCTCATGTTATCATGTCACCTAGAAAATTAAATCAATAGCCCAAAATTTGCTGAGCATATGAAGACAACTTTATATCACACATAAAGACATTTCTTAAGGATGCAAAATATTTTAAGTGTATTAAGACCTGGATACACAGGAACATCAGATCAACATAGTCTATGGAAATTTAAGCATCAGAAGTTACATTGACAGATTCATTGAAAAAGAGCATATTGTATTAAAGAATGCAAACGTACTGCTACAGGCAAACGATTCTGAAAGAAGAACTGATCATAATTTGATGGGGAAACGAATGCAACTTTAAAAATGTGCAATGTAAGTAAAGAGAGTTAGTTTAATCAGTGCCATGAGATTGAGTTTAATGAACTGCAGCTAAACAAATATTTACACTCACTATCCAAAATGAGGCCTCAGTCACTGTATATACTCTTTGCATCAAAGTAAAAATGTGATTTATGCGAACATCTGATCTGCTGCCTTTCAAACAACAACGATTTGTCTGATGCTCTTAATTTTCCAAGCACCGATTGTTTCCAATTGACCAGAGGGAGCATCAAAAGCGTCACATGGTGCGTGAAAACCACAGGGTTATAACTCAACATCTCAGTCCTTGGATTGATTTAAGAGAACTGCTGCAAAATTATTCCTGCTGTTTCTGGAGCTTTTAACTTGGCAAAGACCCTTTGAAACATTGAAAAGGCATTTTTTCTATTCTTGTTTCTCTTGTCATGGATTTATAATAGATATTTGTATTATTTGTTTTTTTTGTCCTTAATTTGTTTCTCAGCACAATGTACTTCAGATCTTTAATTATTAATAGGCGCCTCAAATTATTTGAGGGTTGACATATTTTCTGGGTGAGGTAGAGTGGCATTGGATGCAGGAGGTACAAGGGCTTATATGGTAGTGCTGAGCAGATGCAGACCTAAATGTGGAAACTATTATGATGTTTTCCTTAATTAGCCCAAGTGGCGGGTGACAAGGTGAACAGCTTTTTAATAGAGGAGCAGACAAACTCTTTAACACCAGCAGGTGGCTGACAGCACGCTGAGGTCAAACTGGTTCTCTCCTGTCTGCATTCAGTCAGAAATTTAAAAAGTCTTATCAGCTTCTGTTTTAAAAAGGAAAAATAATCTTGTTCCTTGAATATATTTAACATATGAAGTTTGCTAGCAGGCTCTAACTAAATGTGATAAGATTTCCACTATGGATGTGGATCATCAGAAATAAGTTCCCAGTATATTCTTTGGCCTCCAAAACGCCGTTATTCAATCAGGAATGTTAAAACCAGCTGCAGGACGGGACTTTTGTGAGCACACCTGGATTTATTTGGGCAGATAGCATCTTTGGATATAAACTCAAGAGATAGCAAGGAGGTAACATTAGGTCAAAGGTCGTTTATCTTATATCTTTTGCAGGAAGGAATTAATGAAGCAGACTTATCTCTCTGTTTCATAGCGAGGGAATATTGTTAGAGGTGTTAGAGGACAATGGTCTCATTGTGCAGATTGTGTTTCTGTGTGGGGTAAAAGCTCCTGGATGGACTCATCACTCTCCCAGCACCATTTTAATGAGAACTGGGATCATAAAACTGGGCCTGAGACCTTTGAATATGCCCGCAGCAATAATGGTGCCTATTACTCTACAGTATGTATGTTTTAGGGCAGCTCAGCAAGGCCATGGCAGAGGCAGTGCTAGACAGCTTTCAACAACTTAACACCTGTGGCTAGTTAATTTGTCACATAATAGACAGGATCTTCATTGCAGATATTAATTATTCCTCTAAGACTGCTTTCTAAAGTGTAGCCCTTTGCATCAGCAATAAAACTGGTTAAAACATTATTTTTCAAGATAAACACGAAAGGGCATATTGCCGTAACCTCAACAAAACGTTTGACATTTGCATGGAAGTCATCAGTCTGACATTTTAAATATATTTCAACAACCATTTCTCAGGGAAACTGTTGTGCCATTTTAAATATCTTCTGAAGGCAAAGGAGAGTAAAATATATCAAAAGCACAAGAATGACATCTATGTGAAATCATTATTTCAGATGTCGAAAACATTGTTCTTCAAAAGATGGATGGCAGCATCTCTCTCATTTCTTCTTGAGTTATCCACACATACATGCTTGAACATCATAAGGACATCATGAATACAATTAATACAAGAAGAAAACAAAGTTACATGTGTTATTGTTAATATATAATATTCATATTAAAGCTATAAATAAAAACCTAAGACATTGGTAATAAAAATAATTAAAATTACCAATTTAATTTCCATGAGCATTTTAGGTATCACAAATTGGGCCTCCTTTCTCTTTACTTTCTACCGTAGCTCATATATTTCCATCTGTCCTTAATTTTCTCCCCCCCCCCCTCCCCCCGAGTCTTAATTCTGTTTCTTGCTTTTTCAGCTCACTATTTCTCATCATAACTGACTTATTTATGATTTCAGAAGTGTGTATGTTTTGCACTGGATCTGGAATCTGGGTTTCCTTGTGGCTGCTGCTTCCAGAGAGCTCAGTTTGTTCCCAGGTTGTATACATTAACCCAGAGTTCAGCTGGGAATGAGGTTGGAGGAGGGTGAAGATGATTATTTCTCACACACATACTGTAAACGGAGAATGAAAGGTTGACACACAATGAGGGGGAACGTTGAACCTAAAATAGTACATCTCTGATTCACCTTGGAAAGTGACATTTTGTGATTGATATACAACAGATTTGCTTGTATTTGAAACACTGGCTGTATTTCTACACAGAGCTCAGCCAAATATTATTGGATAGGTGTAAAATGCACATGACACATTTTGTAAATAGGCTGAAGTTATCTAGTCATACTGACCACTCAGAGTGGTTTACACCACAAACTCACAAACATTTGTACACAGATTGCTAGGCTTTTAAATGTTACCGAGTAATAAAATTAAGTGTTTGCTGTGAATTCAAGTGTGGGAGGAAAGACCGGAGTTTTGAGGTTCAGACTTTGCCAAGCGGAAGATCAGCTCGTAATTGTCACCCACTGAGCAATTAAAAGTTTGGGATGTAATAAAAAATGTAATAGAATAACCAAATTTCAAATGGTTGCTTTTCCAGTCAAAATGAAATGCACAAGTCTGTACAAGAAGGAAACCTTAAATAGGACAGCTTAACCGAGACATGCTGCTGTTCCGCTCGCATGTCTCCAACCATATGTAACACATCTTTGGCTCAACATTGAACCACAGTAGCTGCAGTTAAACTATCAACATCCGTGTGTGTGAGACAACATCTCTGAAGTTTCTCTCCAGTGATTAGAAGACAGCCATTTACCAGCAATTTGACTAGCTAATAACTCCTAATAATGTGGCACCAGAATTACTGTCACACTGCATTTGCTGTTGTTTGGTTGGAGTGTCTGTCAGTCTAGATCCAAATGGCTCGTATTATTAACCAACTTGTTTGCAGCACTCTGATGCGTTTCCTCTGTGATCATTTCAGCTGAATTAGTACTAACAACTGCACACTGTTGGACACATGCTCCTTTCTTGCCACCATTAAAGCGAAGCACTTGTGAAAGTGCTGCTGCTGTCGCATGCTGCTGCTCGTTGTGCAACAGGCCAGACGGAGGCACAGATGGGGGCAGCAGCTTCTACTGAAACACACAACAATGCACATGTTGAAACTTTTTTTTTTTTTTTTTTTTGTCAGCGTCCCATCTGTTTTGTACATTCTCGGCAAACATTTGTGTGCGTCTGCATTTTTGTGGCTCGCGTGTTGACTCACCTTGCACATGTGCCATAGCTTTCATGTGCGAGAGAGCGATGGCGTGTGTTTCTGTGTGTTCCTCCATCTCTGCGGACCGTTTGAGAGCCCTGCGTCCTCTTCAGGGCTTTCTTATCTGCATGTTCGCCGTTTCACTCAGGGATCATAATAAAATGAGTCCTGAGTGCATCTTGAGAGCCAGGAGAGTATACCACAGATGTCCCGTCAGCTCGGGTTTCACGTGAAATATCTTTCCCGAACATGTGGACAACCTATCAAGTCCACCATCTTTTTCCTCTCATTCATTCTCTTGCTTGCATCCAAATTTTGTTCCCCTTCTTTGCTTTCTCTATCTTTTGTACACATCTGGTCTTCTGGACAGTCAGCATACAATGCGCATGTTTGATAGCTGCAGCTAGAATGAAATCGGAACATGTTGGAGCATTAGTCATTTAATGGTTAGGCATGTTTTTTCAGACGTCAGTTTGCATATTTCTGATCCAAAAGACTGTCAACTGTATCACTGTGTATTGACATACATCAGTCAGCTGACATGTGCAAGTGATTGAAGCAGACAGCCAGAGGCATGCACACATTTTAATTACGCTGTCACTCTTCGTCCTTGCCGTTAATGCTCCTTAATACACCCTTGGAACAAAGCTCGGCTCTTTTCTTGCTTTGTTTATTTACTCGGATTGTTGTCTCACTTCCATGTGGTTCTGATTGTGTGATTTGGAACAAAGACAAAGACACGGATGAGTTGAGAGAGTTGAGAGCGGTGGGAGGGAAGCGTCAAAGAGGCTAATGCGTGCAACACGATTCCAGTGAATGAAATTGGAGATAAATGTGAGATATACAGCTGGAATCTAAATTTTTTCCTCATTCATTTTTTTGTCTGTCTTTCACATCTTGCAACAATAAGCAAATATGGTATTACTGCAAGCTTGTTTCAACCACAAGCCCCATATGATTCCTTTTACATTCTAAATAAAAGCTGATTACACCACAGAAATATGTACACACAGTTATAAGTAACTGAAGTGCACCTAAAACACACATCTGCTAGTCATGGGCAGTTTGAGAGTGACCATTTTTATACAGCTAAATCCTGCCCAGAGTAACCCAGACCCACCTGCTGCGACTGCTGGTCAGCTGCCTGAAAAAAAGTCTATATTGCTTTTTCCTCGTTACAAGAATGAGTAATTTGTTTGGAAATGTTTTAAAGCAAAAGAAGTTGTTGAAAAAAAAACTCTGTTATTTTGATTTATAAATTTGCTGAATGTTTGATTTTATCATATGTCATGGTAGTAAAAGCGGCCACTGACTAGAGAGGCCTGCATCTAATCAAATTTGAAAGTATGACTGAAATAAGATCGTCAATCAGGTCCGAGGTGGAAATTCTGGCATGTGGTTGCATTTTTAAATTTGTTCTGTGTGAATTAGAGAAGAGACTGACTCCCTCTGGGATCCACACCAGGCTTCACAAGGCAAATGGATTAACTGCGGCACTTACACAATACTTACAAAGGACACATCCTGTATGTTTTTAATCTATAAATCCTTCCATTGCTTTGTCATGTCTTCTTTGTCTTTTGGCATTCATCTTGATGTATTTCATAGCAATATTATTAATCGTTGTGCCTTTTGTTTCTTTGCTAGTCAAATTAGAAAATTTAGGATTATTTTCCCTGGAAAATTTTGGCAGAAATTGTAATATTTCTTTGTTGTCCTATAAATCTCTTTAACTCAGCTTCCCAATGTGATACCTTCTCATCTCTGTTTCCTCCTGAATCCCAGAGACAGACAATAGGAAATGAAACACAAGAGTCTGGATACTTATCTTTCCTGTCTCGGACTTTTATTGTGTGCACATCTGAGTGTCTGGGTTTGTTTTATATTTATGTATTTTGCATCACACCCAACACAAAATCCCCAGGCCAGCTGTGGCTACAACGCAGTAGTCGGCACCATTATTGTGCGAATGTGTTCATGAATGGGTGAATGACTGGATCTAGCGTGAAGCGCTTTGGAGTGCCAAACAAATACAGGCCATTTACCAACAAATGCTGTACAGCAGTTTTCAGTCATTTCAAGTTTCTTTTTATTTTGCTTCTAAGCAGCCAGTCTCTCTTTGTTCTTTGCAAAGTCACAAAGATACAGTTTTTATTTTTTTAGTTCAAATGATCAAATAGTGATATTAACACAATCTGACAGTCATCAAAAATAATCTGGAAACGGCATGTTTGTTACCAATATGATTTTATCCAGGGTTTTGCAGTCACAAATAAGAAAAATACTGCTTATTTTCATGGGGATAGCTTGCAAAACTCTAACATAGATGAACAAATTTGGGTTTTCCCTAATAATCTAAGTGTTTTTCATTTTGTACAATGATGAGCGCAATGAAGGCCTTTGGCTCCTTGCTTCTCTCTGCACTCAATTTAAAGATTCCTCCATGCGACACAGAGAAAATCTCAAAACACTGGTTATTTAAAAATTAGGATGTTCAAAGCGAAAGACTGCTAATCAGGTATGAAAACAAGTTTTTTTCTGAACATTTTGTCTATGCATGATTATCTAGAATGGAGTGAAATGTTTCAAACCAGAACGTTGGTGATGTTTGCCTACCATTTAAACTAACTTTTGCACATCATTCAAGTACATACATACAAGACTTAAGTCTATTTAAGTGTACAGTTTTCTTACTGAACCCAGTTGATCTCATGCTGCTATAAATAAGACTGGTCAGGTGCAACAAAATATCAGTAACTAGTGACTAGAGACCTACTGGAGTTTCACTTAATAAAATAGTTATTGTATTTGAAGTGTCCAATACATCATTACATACATACATTATGTGTCTGATTTACTACTACTTATGTACAAAAGTTTGACTTTGCAAAACATAAAATTCATCATTAAACATCACAGAAACACAGAATTTATTGGATTTTCTTTCTTAAATCAGATGGTCCTGCTTGTTTCCTAACCAGAATCTCTCCCTGAACCTTATTAGGACTTTACTTATTAAAGTTCCTAAACAATTGTGTTGGAATAATTTGCTCTAACAAAGAAATGTAGTTCCCGTGTCTAAATAGTTAGCTACTAAAGGAGCTTTGCATATAAAACAGGCCTCAAGCTGCACAATTGAACTGCGACTTTTTCAAAGATTTTTCAGCAGGGCTTTCATTTGTTGCCAAAAGATAATTTAGTGGGGTGGGGGGGATCACTTTTGGCAACAACAACAAAAAAACTTAGGCTGTTGTTTTAGAAAGGGGATGATATAATATACTGATTCCCAAAGAGCTGTTATCTGAAAACTTGACATGCAGCCCATGGAAAATTGGGGGATTATATTTATGCTGAGTTTAATGTTATATAACTTTAAATGGATATGGGTATGGAGGTTATTGATGGGGACCACAAACATATACAAGAAAGTGTGGCTGTTCCGAGGCAATAACAAACACATTTGAGTTGATTTTAAACATTTGCACATTACTGTACTCGTATATTTTTGGGCATTCATTTGCAGGAGCAGAGGGCAGCCTACAGGAGATCAATGGGTGAGGAGGGTGTGGAAGTTTGTGTGTGTACCTCAAGCAAACAAGCCAGATAAGATGTGATCTAAGGGAGCGCAGCTGGAAGCCTTCCTGTTGTGACCCCTTCTTCTCCCTCTCTGACATTCCTTCAGACTTCATTCTCCCCTCTGTGTCCCAGGTCTCATCTCATGCCCTTGTCTTAGCTGCCAGTATCTCTTCCCTGCGTAGTGTCAATCCCCAGCTCCCTCCCAGTGTCTCAACCTCTCACTCCATCCATTATCCCTATTTTCTAAACATTATCCATATGTTTGGAGCTTCCTCAGATCGGTTTCTCCCCCCTCTGTGTGGCCTTTCTCCCCTCCCATACCTCACTTTGCTGCCTCTTCTCCATCTTCCCTGTCCTTCTTGTTCCCCACTCAGCAGGACTTCATTAAAGCGGGGTCAGCATTCAGCTTGTAACGCTACATCTTTCCTTTGTCTCTCCGCTGCTCTTTGACTCCGTTTATTAATACAGGGCTCCATAAACTGACCGATCACCTTTCATGTTTTCCCCCAGGTCGTGTCCCAGACGTGACATTTCAAAGGAGGAGCTCTCCTCTGGGACATGTAGGATTTTTCATTGAATTTACATGTGTGTGTGTCTGGGTGTTTAATGAGATTATGGCAAAGGAAAAACAGTGCAGAGCAGCTGTGTTTATTATTCTTTTTGACATAATTTAAAACCACGGAGGGAAGCCGTAAGGAGTTTGGTTGTGCATGAATCTCTGTTACTGCTGGAAAACAACAGTATTTCCACATCGTGATCAAAATGTGAAGGAAAGATGAGGGAAAATGGGGGACATTTTTCCCCTTGCTGTAATTGTTGCATAAATTTAGCAGCATTTTGGTTGATGACACAAAGACAGCTGTTGTTGCCAGCACACTTCTATTTCAGACCCATAACCAGACCCATTCCTGTAAATAGTCTGTGCTGCTGACAGGCTGTGAGGCAGATCACACGCTGCACATCTGAGATCTAATCTTCTGTTAATAATACTAGCCAGACATCAGGGATCTAATAACCCAAATTAACTGAACTCACCCTCGCGTTCAGTTTGAGATGTTTGCTGTCGGCCCCCTCCAGTGGCAGCGGGGTCCGGTTATCATATAAGTTCACCACCTCCTGACCTTTTAGAAACACCGGAGCCCCCTAATTTCTCCTTTTGTAAGCTTCAAGCTCTAAAACACTTTTTGTTTGCGTTCAGCAGTGTGTGTAACGCCCCGTCTTTCCCAGCCCCAAACTTAACCAGCCGTCCATCCGCTCACACTTTTCCAGTCCCTCAGGTATCGAAAGGTCATCAGCAGCAGCACGCCACAAGAGATGAGAAAAGGAGGGGTCAGGGAAGCAGGAGCCAAAAATATGTGACATGGCTTTAAATATTTAAACGTTCTGACAAATAAATGTGTGACAAATGCTGAAATAAATCTTTCTCTGTGGAATCTCTCATCCCACAACTTGTTTCTCAACAGCACTGTGCACAAGCCTGGAAAGCTGTAGCGTAGCTGACACACTCCTAAATTGACAAAATGTTTCAAATTTTGTCAATTTACAGCTAAAACCTTCTGTCATCTTTCTGTGGGGTTGATCAACATGACAAGGCAGTGCGTGATTGTAATTCAGAAGAAAAATTTTCTAGATGATTTTAACATGTTTTACAACTAAAAATCTCCCCTAAGACGTAAGACTGGGGTGGAAGTTCAGCTTCCAACATGCAGCCACAGTTACAATGGTTTAGGTCAATTCATACTCATGTGTTAGAATGGTGTAGTGAAAGTCCAGACCTAAATCCAAGTGAAAATTTGCAGGAAGCCTTGAAAATTCAATTTCAGATGCTCTTGTTCCAGTCTGACTTAGTTTCAAGTATTTGGCATGAAAATGGTCAAAAGTTTCTACATTTATTCATACATGTGAACGGCACTGCAGTATTTTACTGAATATTGAGATAGTAGCCAGTTTTTAGAGGAACCTTTCTTTAGCTATTAGTCACTTATTATTCCACGTTAAGTAGAAAAGGAGAATGTAACATCGTCTTATTTAGCCATAATTCACACAGGTACTGTAATGTTGCTTAATGACAATAATAAGAGCACAAGTTGAGCGATTCAAATATTCTCTAATGAAGGCAAATTAATCTTATTAGAGTGCTTATGCTAAGCACCCATTTGCTGTGACCACATTTACCTGATTGTGATCTAATTTACTGCCTCTGTGAAAATCGTGTCCCTCTGGAAAGACACGCTAAAAGAATAACTACACATCTGTGACACACACATTTGTCAACAGGCACATCTGGATTTGACTACAATGTGCCATTTGCTTCCCAAACCTTTTGCCATTTGATTTCTTTTGCCGACATTTGGTTGATTTCTTGTGTTTAATACCTTGTTTTTCAAGTTGTTGCTCTTATTCTTGAACACTTAACAGAAAACATTTCTCTTGTAAAACCAAATTACTCAGTCTAAAAATAATCCAAATAGTCTGTTGTCTGTTGCAAACATCTTAATGAACACCCATGTTAAAAAACTAAAACAAGCAACCCCTTGCAGAGATAACAAGCTGACTTTGGTATGGAGGTTAATGTTGTTTTGGTAGTTAGTATGTGCATACATGATTGTTTGACCCGTTTGTCTCTGTGTTGCCCTATGATGGACTGTCCATTGTGTACTTCCCCACTAACCGCTGGAGACAGGCACCAGCTCCCTGCAAAGAGACACAGGTATAAACAAAGGATGGATGTATACACAAATAGCAAACAGCAAAGATGAGTAATCTTCACCCAGGAAAAATTTGAAACCGATTATGTGCTTATCCGTGGCTCAAATTCACCAACTTTGCTACGATTTGCTCATATGTTAGAAGGTAAATTAGATCTTTATGTGCTGGATCTGGCGGCAATTATGTGAAGCTGATTCCAATTACCGGCTGAGCAATGAGCATTATCAGGTATACAAGCTTCAGGAATAGAGGAGAATAGACGTTAAGAACCAGGGGAGGTTCTTGGGGGGCTGGTAGTTAGTGTTGTGGGTTCCCAGCAGCTCTCCTGGCCCTTTTCACAAAAAACAGATCAGATGACATGGCTGTAATGCATCTGGCATTGTCTGTATGTCTACCTGTCAGTCTTTCAGTATGTTGGACCGTTTACAGGTCTGCCAACTGTCAGTTTTCATTCCTTTGTATCCCACATGTGAGAACAAACACACACACGTATGCCTACTAAAACAGCTTAAAGCACAGATGCTGATGTCCTCTGACACTGATAGTAAAGAGACTATCTTACTCACGTGATAAAAAACAAATCTAACCAATTTATTGAGGAAGAAACATGTTTTAACAAGGGATGGGTCTAAAGTGCTGTGAAACATAATTTCCCCCCTTTCGGATTTTTTCTGTGTTCATTTTGTATGACACTTAAATGTCATAAAAAATAAAAATATGTAACCTGGGACAAAAGTAACCACAGCAAATAAAAAGTAATGTTTAAATGATGATTTTATTTATTAAGGAAAACTGCAAACTAAACCAAACTGATCATTTGCAAAAAAAGTAAATGATGGCGCAGAGTTTTCTCTTTACTTTGGCACATCTGCATAAGTGACAGCAAGGCCAGAATAAAACAGGAACTGCCTGCAAAATATTGAAGCAGAAGAAGAAAAGAAATACTGGCAATTATTTGGTGGACTTTTGTAAATTCACTGAACTGGTTTAAAATGACAACAAAAGCATCTCAGACTTATTCATAGAAGCTACAAAAATCTGAACGTAGATGAGTTGAAAAGTAAATGGATGAAACCTGTAAACATTTTATCGCAGCACTATAGGCAAACAATATGTGCACAAAAGAATATGCAAATGATGGTGTAGTCATGTGGTGAAATTTGCAGTCCAATCTAAAACCCCCTGAGGATGATCTTTGGGTTTAAACATGTGCAGTGAACAACAGCATCCACAGAATGCAACTATTGTCTGTCTTCTCTTCCTCATCTATTTGTCTTGTTTTTCATCCCTCAGCTCTTCACATGGTTGAGCCATCATACATGATTGATGTGTGGATAAAACAATCTGGCCTCATACATTGGAGAGCTTCACCAGGCCCTCTCTCCTGCTGTTTGTTATTGTCTGTGGTATTTGGCTCTTTTGTCTTGTATACCGTTCTGTCACACTTGTTCGATGTGGTATGGAGTTTGTGGTCAACCTTTAGGAGCGTCTGACTGACAGGCTAAACAGCGCTCTTCTTCAAAGTGACAAAAAGATTTCAGTGTGAATAAAATCTTGCTTTGCATTCACACGTACAGAAACAGACGTATGGGAGCAAAGTTAAGGTACTCCGGGATGCCGCTGTGTCCAATTAGATGCATTCTGCACATGCAGCCCATGTGTGCATGGTATGACGCTACCTTTGCCATTGGTGGTGCGCTGCTCACTCGCTGCACAGCACTCCAGGAAAGCATCAGTAACTTACGCCTTCAGCAAAAGAAGCTGCATCTGGCTGTCATAATGAACAGCAGTGCCTACTCTACTGAAGAATGAAAGATATTTGAATGTCTGAATGAAAGACCATCACTTTTTACATGTAGCTTACAGTTTCAAATGGAGCCTGTGTTAGCGCTGCGACCCATTAAGATTTTTGAAAATACAATGTTCTGCCAAAGTTTTTATAGGCCAGAACGTTTTCACATTTGGTTACAAATACAAACCAGTAATTCATGACATTTGGAGGGATTTTACTCAATAGACAATCCCAAAGTAGAGCATAATCATAAAAGAACATTTTATGGCTTTTTCGATACAACATGTATGTTGAAACCCTTTTTTGTATGATACTCCTAAATAATCTCAAATGCTGCCATTTTCCATCAGGAGACACATGGTGGCAACATTTTTAGGTGAAAATGTTTTTTTTTTCTAAGAATAAAAACAGGCCAGTCCTGGAAGGAAACAGTTAGAGGCTGCAAAAAACTTGAGACACGTGCAGAGGTTCCCCTTCCTGCAGGACAATGACCTTAAACATACAGCCAGAGCTACAACAGGATAGTGGACATTGAAGCATGTTCATTTTTTATTCAGGTTAAAAGCCAAACCTGAAAACAATGCAAATCTATGGCTAGACTTGAACATTAATTTTCATAGATGCTCTCCATCCAATCAGACTGGAATTAAACTAATTTGAAAAAAATAAAATAAAAATAAAGAGAGGCCAAAAAGTGACATTTACCGAGCTACTACAGACATACCTCCAAATTAGCGGCTTATGTTGCCACAAAGATGGTTCTGGGCTTACGGGGGTGAAATACATGCATGATTACTGCTTATATTCTTACTCATCTTATCAGTTATGCACTTATTTGTATCATTTTGTGACATGAAATGCCATCAAAACACATAAACCTTTGTGGTTGTAATGTAACAAAATGTAAAAATAGCTAAGAAGAATAGTTTTGTAAGATACAATAACTACTGCGTAGCGTTTTGCCATCATGTTTGCTCTTCATCACATAAATCGCAGTTTCATTGCAGTGTTCATGTAATAGATTTCCCAGAGATCAAGTGACAGAACATAATGAAGACGTCATAGCTTACATAAAATTACAGCTAGCTGTTGTTGACTGATCGTTCTCCAGCCTCAGTGAAAATGAAGTTGCAGTTATGCCATTATGTCATGTTCAACTTGTGTAAAACTCCAAAGAAGATGAATAAAGTCGCCATGTGCATAGATCTCTGGTTTTGAATTATGGTTTGATTGATGGGCTGACATTTCTGCAACAACACAAACACACAAAAAGTTTCACACTTTAATCATCCGCTATAATGACTTAATCCCTTAATAGATTCTTCATGCTTTAACTGCTCCACAAAGCCACAATCTTTTTTCATTTATGTGAGTATCCACATTGGTGGTTGAATTGATCTCAGACTGAATCCCTTTAGATTAGTCAATATTTTTTTTTTTTTCGAAATGTGTTTGATTTAGGCAGAGCAGGCTTAAGCCTAAATTTCTTCTGTCCTTTTCAATCAACTTGATCTCGGTTGTTATTTGATTGCTGCTCTGGTATGTTGATGAAGTCAAGATTTTTCGTTTAGAGACCTGTACCAGTGTGGAGGTGTGATTGAGCCCAGAAAGCTGTGGCTGTTTTTAGATTAATCAAGTATCTTTTATGTTATCTTAAGTCTGTTAACTTTGCTCCTTCATGCTTTTCATTTTCCATCAGTTAATTGTTTTTTTATTCTGACAAAGTTGCAACACATGCTTAAAACAATTTCTGCATCAGAAACTGGATGGATGGATGGATGGATGGATGGATGGATGGATGGATGGATGGATTAAATGGAGAGAGGAAATGTCTCAGGGAAATGTACACACCATCAGCTGATCTGTCCTCACATTTAGGCCTGTCACAATAATCAATAAATCAATTAATCGCATAATAAGTTAAAACAAACTCAATAATTTCCATTGGTATGATTTATTGTGTATCTCTTTGTTTCTCTCTTTCTACCAAAAACTGGATGATAAAAGTTCAGTTTTAGCAGTTTGGTGCTTTGGTCTCACACTAATGAAGGACAGTTTTATTTACAAAGACTTCAGAATTCATTTCATATGTTGTTTTATTTATTTATTTTGGATATTTAAAATGCCTTCCAGTTCCAGTTCATTAGAATTTAAAGCTTATTGGTCTTTTAGATTGTCCTCCTTGCATTATTATTTTTGCCATAATTTTTTTGGACCAGCGCAGAGAGATGCTATTTGCTCGACAGCTTGTATTTTAGGAGCAGATGTGCTGTTGAGTCTAGCATAGTGTTTAAGTTTTGAATGACTTGTTTTATGTTCACTTACTCCTTCAATGAACCACATAAGCCTTAAACCACTTATTTCATCCATGACTCTCGTTGTGATCCTCCCTCCTTATAGGATTGTGTGTCCAGAAATCTGCTCATGATCTCTCTTACTCCCCCATATAGCACACAGTCATCACAGGCATGCATGTTAGCCTTCGAGCACGCTAAATAGCCGTCTTCAAATTCCTCTGATAGTTTTCAATGAAGCCACTTGCTTTATGGGGATCACAGCAGTGATAAATTTAGGCTTCGGGGTTGGTTCTTAGCCTGTTGTGCCATTGTCACACACTGAGCTCATGTATGATGTACAGGTAGTGTAAAGTCAGAGTCGACCATTAGTTCCAGAGGTCTGGAGATGAGCGGGGGTATCATCACCTTGACTGAGAGACAGAGCATGTAATAGGTAGATGAATATCTGAAGCACATGGCCGTATAGATAGAAGTGTTGATAGGCAGTTAGAGGTGTGAAATGAAAGCACCTGGTGAGGTTGTGATCCTGGCAGCTGCACACGGTGGATGGGGTAGTCACAGATAAAGACAGGGTAAAAGGAAGGAGCTGGAGGAGTATATCACACATCAGCACTAAAACAGTCCTGCCTCCTGCTGTGAGTCTGTTACAGTGAGAAGGAAACACATGCGCTCCAAAATCTCTATTTTTCCACTTTGGGTTTTAGCTGTTTTCTTGTCCTGAAACATTTTTTGCTTCAGCACACCAGCACGTCACTCCACAAATCTGATTTATCCAATGTTTACTCACATCTATATGTGGTATTATGTGACTGATATTAATGAGAGGCTCACTAGCCAAACCGAAGAAGACAAATATACTTCACAGCTGAGTGTAAGCTGAGCTCTGTCCTGACTCTTAGGAGTCATGCTGCTTATTGTTATCTGATGCCAAAATTAGGAAAAACCATCCTTCACCACTTCTCTGACTTTTTTTCACTCCTTGTTGCTGATTTTTATGATACAAAAAAACTAAGAGAGAGTGGCAGAAATACTGAACACTGCATTAATTTAAATCAGGTTGTCAAAGCTGGGGTTGCAAATGAACAAGTGTGGGATCTTGAGATTTTCTTTAACAGTACACCACAAATTATAATGATAAAGGATATTTATGAACTAAGTTTTATAATAGAAAAAAGAAAAAACAAGATAGTAGCAGATGTATTTTTTATTATTCTCCTTGTTAAGGCCTTTTTAGTAATATTAAACCAATAATATAGTCTCCTATTGTCACTGAGATTCTGTGGATCGAAAGCTGAAAAGTTTGGGCACCACTAATTTATAAAAACCAGATTAATTTTCACATTTTATTAGGTAATTCTTTCATAAATGTAAAATATGTTGGATGCTGAAGACTCTTATGAAATGTAGTTTTGGTGCAGATAATCTGGTGAATCCTTCCTAACCAAAATTGCAGGAACCTCTAGGAATATTGTGAATCCTAGACACCCTTTAATGCTGACTGCAATACAGTATTTATGTTAGAGACTAACTAAATAGGTGTGTTTTGTTCCTCTCTAAGTTTAAAGTGTACCTCCTAAGAGCTCAGCTAAATGAGTTAAGCCATTTTCCATGACTAATGTTGCAAAGAGACTTCTCATACAGAGCCTGTTTCATTTCTAAGGCATGCAACCTTTCATAAGTGGGCTTTAAAAAGAAGCTAATTTAAGTTTTAATTAAAGTTCTTACTTAATTAAGCTATATTTGTTTCTCTAGTCTGTAAGCCAGTCTAATTGAAAAAGGAGGAGGATTGGCTTTGGACACTGAACATGTGGTATGAAGTCAGTCTTCAAGGATTGATATCCTGCATGTCTTAGTTCTCCGTCTGCATGAACTTGAATGAAATGACGGCTTCTTTAGCAGGTCTTCACAGAACTTTGACATGCTAAGGTCATCAAACACCAGGGTGTTGAACCAGGGAGAGAAGTGAAACCTGCAGGACACTGACCCTTGAGGACTGACTTTGGACACTCCTGAAGTCGAGAGCAGAACAGGAGGTGCAGAAATCAGAGTTTTGGAGCCAATTTTTCATTTTCTATAAAGCTTTGAGCTGGTGGTTTATATTTTAGCTGATTGTGATTTACATACTTTGGTTAGCTGTAAAACAAGGAATTACTATCTTACAACGCAGAAAACATAATTAGACAGTGAGATGACACTCATAACATTTTAATTGGTCAAAGGCCTCCATAAGCCTTCCTGAAGCTCCTGATGAAAGTAGTTCCTAAGTAGTGACTAAGCAAAAAGCTGTTCATTGTTGTCAGAGTCACAGTTTTTGAACTGATGTTTGGAAAACATTAGCACCAGAACATCAACAGAACAGGTTGATTGAAAAACTTTACATAGAGTTAATTTGTTTGATAAGGGATCGTAATTCTTTCATATCTTAGTCAACTTCCACCTAAATACTTATAACTGAAATATGTTTATGAGAGATTTAAGCATTTTTATGATCTCAAAAATACTCAACTGCAATCCACAAAGGAAGTCGAACATCATAGATCAAGTGGATGTGTTGGAAAAGTTGGTTTACTGGTAAAAATAAGGATACAACCTTGTAAAAGAACAAAGTTACCCAGAGGTTTAGTACATATGCACGGTGCGTTCACTGATCAAAATAATTATCTGTGTTTTTGACTTTGAAGCCATTCACTGGTTAGACAATTTCCTTGCGTCTCTCAGGAGCAATTTTCCTAAAGTATTTTTGATTTTTTTTTCTTTTGGCGTGTTAGTTCAATTTTGTTAACCTTTTAAGTTTAACAGTCAATAAAACACAGGTTAAAGCAACCCAGAACTGGACGTTGACAGCTCCATCTTCTCAGAGCAGCGTTGGAGTAATTTGTCTCGGATCTGTCCGTTATTTATGCCTCTTGTGAAGCGGATCCTGGCCCTGGTGTTTTGCATCTGTCATGCTCTTATCAGAGCTATTGGGGGTTTTGCTTCCTGACTGATTGGCTGCTCCTGGAAAGGCGATGCCCCCAATCTGTTAAGAAGACAAACCACGAGAAAAAAAACTGAACTGCAGAAAAGACCACAGAGGAGTAAACTCTGGCTGTGGGACATAGGTCAGTTTTGGGAACTGTGAAGTTGTGGAGAGCCTTGTGCTGAAGGAGTGAAGACCATGTTTGGACGAGCATGGAATGCTTTGGCCCGTTGTTGTCCCGCTGGACCAAATATCATGGTGTCAGGTTAACTGTGCTGGAGTTACTTGCATTCCCATAATCCCCTCCTTTAAAGTACAACACCAAACAACCCAACTCTGACTCAGAAGCAGTTATTTATTCTCAAGCCTCTTCCTTGTTAGAAGAACTATCTGTGTTGCAAGAAGTAGGATGGAAGTTATCTAATTTATTTTTATGTTTCTCTCCTTTTTTGGTTATTTATTCAGCAGACTAGATAACCTGCACTTTAGGTTCAGATGCACCATTAAATAAGATAGTCTAGACACAGATATTTTTATTATAATTGTCATTTTCTGCAAACGATTTAAATGTTGCTCTTGCTTCAGAGATGTGTGATTATTTGTGTGATCACACAAACACTTACTCACACAAGCTATTCTTGTCTGAACTACTAATCTGAGCAAGTGCAGAGCCGCTTATATTACACCGAGAAGGGCAACGGAGGATTTGGAGAGCAAATGATAACCTTTCAGTTAGCTAAATGTCACTGCCATTGTTGCTGGCTCTGCTCTGTGTTTGTGATTGCACAACTTGTCAAAAGTAAACCTAAATGTCCCCATAATGGGAATAATTGTTCTGGTTAGGTGGAATGTGGACTCAGTCTGTGTGTGGCCAACCATCGCCTGCGTGTGATGTGAATCTAAATGCTTGGTTTCTCTGTGGGGAGAGATGCCTCACAAAGCGTCGTTTTCCCCTTACATGTAATAACCCTCAAGCCATCTTGCTTTGAATATTTTGGAGAAACTTTAATAACTTTGAAAGTTGTTGCTTGGAGCAGTGTAAAGACCTTTAGCAATTGTCTTGTTAACACGCTACAGCTGTGGTTAGCTGTGTGTTAACTAGTGTTGAAGAAGACCCCGTCCCTTTACGATAATGTTTGTTTTTTAAGTCTTAGTGGAAAAATTGAACCATCACAGACAGCGAAGGCACAAACAACTTGGACTCACTGTGAGAAAATGCTGTGGAACACCAAGGCTGTAAGCTGTAAGGCTGATGATGCTGAAGTTGCTTTGTGTTAGATCTTTGTCCTGTTTTTGAAAACGCACAAGAAACAATTTAAACGCTGTTTTTAGCATGCAATGATGAAGAGCTGTATTAGAAATCTGAACTACATTGCACCTAAGATGATCTAATTTAATAAAGCACCTCTTTTTACACTATAGATTTACTTTATTTCTAAAACTATAGTACTGAATTACTCTATTATTAATACAAATTCTTTAAAACAGAAGTTTGTGGTTTGACCAAACTTTTTTTCTAGCAACAAAAAATGCCCTCCAGTGCCTAATTTATGTCCGCTAATCTTGGTCTCAGCAACAAGTGGTATCAGGAACAACAATGCTAACTCGGCCAGCAGGGGACGTGTTCAGTCATCTCTGCCAGCCATGCATTTATCACTGTTTTTGTAAATTTACATATAGTGTTGCTAAACAAACAGAAAAAAGCAACTTAGTGGAGTCATTTATTTAAGCAAATTACTGGATTCTACAGCAAAAAAAACCTTGGGATTTCTTGTATATCCAACTAAATGAATGTTAGGATCTAGATTATTTCTGGCATCAAAATTGAGGGGAAATATTGGTAGTTTAAATACCTCTGAAGTCCTAAATTATGAAAACTTGGGTTAGCTTGCCTCCAAGTTTATATTTCATGCAAAATTAAGTCTTTGTTGGCTGTTAAGTTATAAAATCTAAATGAGTTGGAAAATGTGGTCCTAAAGCTAAATGGTGAAAAAATAAGAAAGTTAAAGGGTATCAAACATTTTATGCAATATGACGTAATTGAATTTTATAGATTGTTTCTATGTGAAAATAGAAAAGAGAAGTTGGCTAGTATTTTATGATTTACCATAACCTTATATCCTCCACAAATATGGAAACAAAGAATTTAAAACAAATTCTGGTAAAAGCCTTCTGTGTCTGTAAAAAATTATCTGGAAATATCTACAAAATAATCTCCAGGTTAAGTCTTGCTTCCACAGACCACAGTGCCCACATTTTTCTGACATATCTAAATCTAAGCTACATATTTGGCTTTGATGAGATTTATGTGTGCAGAAGAAATATATGAACCTACAATTATGCTGAGGTTAAAAGAGTGAGCGGAGGCGCCTTATTTTTTTATTTTTTGTCTTTTTGCAGAATATGGTAAAAGTAAAACAAAACTATTTGTATCTGTTCAGCATATTCTCTTGCTGAGTAATTCATGGCCTTGTTGACCTGGACAGGATGCTGATTTATAGATTGCTCTGCACTGTACTTTTCTGAGGAAATCCCAAATTGTTACCTCAGTGTGGCCTGGCATGTTGCAGTAAAGTGTACAGAGTGTGTTTGGCATGCAGTCGCTCTCTGATGCCTATCACTGTGATTAGAAATGTCATTAGTTCCAGCTCTGCCAGCTCCAGTAGAGCCTGAAAAAACATGTTTATTTAAAGACACATAATGGTATATACACACACAAGCTTGTTACCCTGGCTGCAGTGAGCATTTATTTCAGATTAACCCTCACATTTGTTTTAAGCTAGATCTCATTGATATATTATGGGCCAAAGACAAATCAGGTGTCCATAATGTGGAGATAACATGTGGATTATTTTTCTAAAAAAAAATCTGCAAAAACATAAAAAACCTACACCTCTTCAAGTCCCTTTTTTTTGTTACCTCAATATGTTTTTTGCCTCCATATAGACTCATACATTTAACCTGCAGATATCAGTCTGGAAAGTGTTAAAAAGGTGTTTTTTATAGCTTTGGGACTCAAGTGAATCACAGTGAAAGCCATTATCCCAAAATGGAGAAAACATGGAAAAAACCTGAATCATCACGGGAGTGACTAGTCCACCAAAATTACTCCAAGGTTGCATTCATTTACCAGATCTCTAAAGAACCCTGGGCAACATTTAAAACACTGCATTATTTACTTGCTTCAGTTATGTTCAGTGTTCAATGAGACAGACACACTGTAAAAATGGGTTAAATGAGAAACTTACATGGGTAAGACCACTGCTAACGAGTGACTGGTTATAAAAACATCAGAGAAAACTCAGTCAAACGTAAAGGCGGTAATTTAATGTCAGATCACGAACTATGGTGCAGAACATTGATTCAAAGCATGTCAACAACTCCACTTTTGATTGGCTCAAATGTGGCTGAATTACTGCAGATATAAGTGGCAAAACCACTTATTGGGTTTAGGGGGCATATTTTTTTTCTCAACGCTATGCTTGAGTCCCAGAAGCATATCTGTGTGGAGTTTTCATTAAGTTATCTGCATGCCAGGAAAAAAAAAAAACAGGACATCAAACCTTTCATGTCTCCCTGTGTCTGTTTTCTCTATTGTGTTGATGTGTTTAACGCTGTGTCTGTGTCTTTTTGTCTTTGCCATGTGTTTATAATTTATGAGGGGACTGAGGGGATTTAAAACCTATTAATTTAAAGACTCCATGGCAAACAGTTTACAGTTTCACCTGTGTTAATGAACATAAGTGCTAGTATAGCAGCTGGCATTGCTAGAAGGTTAGATATGTGTACTTTTTGCTGCATAAGCAGATGTTTGTGCGTAAACACCCTTCTGCGGATGGGACTAAAAAGAGAAACCTGTCTTTGGGGGCTTTTATTAGATGAATTATGGATACAGGCTCTGCGTGATGTCTTATTTGACTCTTTAAACACTTCGAATTAGCTTGGATCACTGTATCTTTTATAAAGCACCACGTCTTTTATTGCTTTCCATCTGTGTTGAGCTCACCAGTTGATTCCGACCCACTCAAACAACTGCCCCTTTTATCTCGTTTGCGTCGTTGCATTTCAGTCCAGAATGTTTGGGGTGAGTTTTGTGCTGTCTCCTTGTGGATGTTGAAATGTGTTTGAAGTAGTTTTGGGAGTAGGCTGCCCTCTGCCTCCATGCCTCCCTCTTGATGCCTCTCGTGCCCTGTCCTTGCCTCTTTTGTGCCACTCCTCTCTCCGCACCAGGCCACCCTCGTGCCCTTTACTCCTCATATCTCAGAGCTTGCAGTCTTTACAGTTTTAGTTTAATGGAAAACTTTCTTACCGTAACCCCGACCCCTCCCAATCGTGCACCTGTCCGGAAATATAAGACCTGATGACTTGTGTTTACCTCATTTTGTAATATGATTATAATAGAAGTCATACAGTCATATTAAAGGCTTTTACACTTGTCACATGGCTCTCTTGTCACAGGCCCACATGATTTCTATTTGCAATCTGTCCTTTAAAGGTGCATGAAATACTCTGCTTGTACTGAATACAGCTGTAGCGTTACCTTGGCAGGGGATGGAGGTTCTGCTCGTCTCACATATTATCTTTTCTGGCAAGAAAACATTTTTGCCCCCATCGTCCCTCGTTACCCGCTGCTCTCTCTCTTTGTCTCCATTTGTGTTGGCTGCTTTGACATTATCTATTGCCCTAAAGAATTATCGACGCTTTGTCTTCCACTGGAGACAGTCCTCCACCTGGATAGGAAAGGCTTCAAGTCTGAAAGTGAATCCTGTGATGAACTGTCAAACAAAAATATGCCACTTATGCTTCATGAAAGAAGGAAACAGTATTATTACACCGTGAAGACAGATGTCTTCTCAGTACATTGACCCCACATCTGGCTCAAGGTAACAGCAGCACAGGCAATGTGTATGTTCTTTTTAGCTCTTTTTTTTTTTTTTTGCAATTTAATTGAAAACTACATATAAACAAAACAAGCATAATTCAAAAAATATTTTTGCTGCTAAATTATTGAATAAGTAAACATACGAACTCAATAACAAAGATATTTATTGTTCTTAATGTTATTTAGATTATTCAACCATTAGATTTGTGCAAAGTGGTATTATATTCTTTCATGTAACTTCTTTGAAAATGTGGAGGCCAACATTAGCTTTGCAGACATCTGCGTTTGCTGCAACACGGTTTTCATTGAGATGCTACTTGAAAGCTTCAATAGCTTTGGTGATAGACCAACTCTTTTTTGCTCAACGCACAAACAACAATAATCTGTCAGTGGCCCATTGGATTGTTTTTTTTAAGCAAAAATTAATCCCTAGTGATCCAAGAGAAGTGTCTTTTTCATCCATCGCTGTTGTTTGCGATGTTGTGGCTTATGTGTCAGATTTACAAGCTTACTGGAAATGCATGAATACAAAGGTTTTGGCTGGAAATTTTTAATGTGTTAAAATCCCTGGCCCTACTTAGTATGAATATCACATATTGTAAATAATTAAACTATGGTCATAACTCCAAATTTTAAGGAAACCATATTTGAAATAAGCATAAACAACCGGACCAACTGGTTTCACATTTTGCCATTTTGGCAGGAATTTTGTTCTGGTTGTAAGTGAAACTAATGGAAACGTTTCTTCATGCACTGGTTTTCTTGAAAAAGATGAATCACCGCAACAATCCACTTGACAGACACGTCTTCTTCGTGGGGCAGATCATTCCTCATAATCAACCAAATTTTTAAAGTGGTGCTCCTCTGTCTTCATCTGTATGCTTGTCCTCTTGACCATGTACTCAGTTCAACTGCTTTCTGATGTGGAGCTCTGTTGACCTTTGAACTTGGTAACCCCTCTAATAAAGTTCAATATCAGGCTTCTGGTGTTGGTATCCCACATGTACTAAAAACAATGTGATCCACTTGTTTAAGCAATTGGAGCAAGAATTTGAGGCAGAACATTGGAACACATTATTTTCTTGAGATATTATTGAAGGCAACTGGAGATTTCACTCAGGATTGTTGGACATAAGGAGACATTCCCCTTCATCTAGGCAGAAAGAGAGGGAATGTGATAGTAAACCTAGACACGAGTCAAATCAGTCTAGTATGACAGAGATAAAAGTTCATGCTGTGACTCTCACAGAAAGGTTGAACCCACTTTGAGGGGCTTTTACACCAAAAGGGTTGAAACTCTGACAGCTTGCTGTGAAAGACAATTGCTTTTTGTTGTTTCTTATAATTGATAACAAAATACCTCTGATTATATGAGCATGAGATGCCAAGTCTGAAGGAACTCATTGATAAATGCCACAGATAGTAATGACCTAACTAAGTAAAGCCTGCAACTACTTACAGAATCACCTTAAGCAGCACACATTTAAAAGCGTACGCTCTCCGACTTTATTAGTTTCTTGCATCATTGTGAAGGAATTTTGACCTACTCTTCATTGGCTCTGTTCAGTGACTCCTGCAGATGTTCACTTCTGTAGAGGACTCTTAAGGCACTGCCTTAACATTTACAATTAAGGTTTTCTGCTGTGTCTTTGGGATCATTGCTTTGTTGCATAACCATTTTTCTGTAGCTGTTGGATATACTCAAAAATGCTTTGGTATACAAAGTGCCACTGTCTTGTGACTGCAAAGCACCCCCAAATTTCCACCACCATGTTTGATAATAGGCATGATATCTTTTTGCTGATATGCTGAGCTTGTTTTTTATCGAACTTTTCTTTTATTGCCAAACATCTCCTATTTTGTCCCCTGTTCTTTATTCCAGAAGTCTCAGCAGTTCACACAGATACACATTTTCAAAAACTTGTACTGCCATAGTCTACTTAAAAGAGGTTTTCTTCCTGACAACTCTACCATTGCAGCCATACTTGTTCCATCTTTTTCTTATGTATTTCAATATTTAGGATTGTAGCTGAGGTTGTAACATCTGGAATGGGGCTTTTGGGTTTATTGCCTTTTCTCTCTGAATTTTATGGTCTTAATGCTGGTGAATTTTCAAATACAAGCCTTCTCCATGGAAGATTTGCATCTCAAATGTCTTCAACTTTTGCACAATGTTTTTCACTAAAGAATTATTGACATGAAATCTGTTTGAAAAGAAAACCCTTCCTTGATTGGTTCTTGTGTTTCTGCTCCTTGACACTCTGTTAACGCACACCTGCATGCTCCAGACCAGCAAGCCGTAATAAATCATTTTATAGAGGTGGTCACTCTGCCAGTGTTCCACTAATCCTGTGTATTTGATTAGCAGCACCTGGCTGCTACCTTCCCTCTTAAATCCCATGGGGTGTGCATTCAAAAAGCCTGAAGAAAAATGTCTAAAAATTGAACAAAAAAATTATTAAATTCACAGAAGTCTGGCTTTTGAGATGACATTTTCTTAATACTGCATACTGGAGTATGTTTTACTGCTGAACCTGCTGAAACTAATTAAACAATGTATTCTCTGTCCAATTCAACCTGTTAACTAGAAGGACCACACGTTCTAGTTTTTACATCCAATTTTGTCTCGTTTTGCATAAAAAATGACTGTAAAGTACAAAGCAATGATCACAATCCAAATTACATGTGATCTTTGTCTATTCTTTTAATGATTAGAGAAATATAAAAGAAGCAAGGCGATATATCCCAATGTGCTGACAGATAAATCTCACACAAATTGAAGCCTTTAATGTCTTCTTTTCCAACCACTACTCGGTTTTTAGTTTTCCCCTGAAAGAGGAACAAGCGGACTGTGCCAAGCTGTTCCATGTCAGACAAGCTGGGCTTCCTGGTGGGTGATAAGTGACAGAGCAGAGCCTAAGTGTTCAGGGTCCATGGGGAAAAGCCCCAGATGGGTCAAAGGGCATGTCAGGGGTCATGTGTGAGGAAGATGAAGAGAGACTGGCCTGAGCTTCCCAAGGTACAACAAACAGATGGCAAAAGAGGGGTAACGATAGAACATGGTTCAGGCCAAAGTAAGGGTGCTACTTCTTAAATCTTTGATATTCTGAAAGCGTTATATCTGAGACTTCATTAAACTTCTGCCCTCCCACACAAATGAAGCACCCTTCAAAAGCTCAAATGCCCCACTCAAAGCATAATAATCAAATCAAAACTCTCTCTAACTGAGACGGTTGGGAGGTTTGTTTTGCTGACATTCTGCTATTAATCTTTCACAGAGCTTCAGGCAGAAAGTCCTCAACAAATTACCAAAAGGTGCGCATATTTGGACCGTCTGTTTATTCAATCTGAATTTCAAACTGTGGCGTAGGATATACTGTGTGTCATACGTGCTTTTTCATTTTGCCCTGAGCTTGCCGTAATGTTTTCTCAGTTTCTGGCAACACGTGTGACTAATTAAGTTATTACTCTTTGTATGAGAGTGAGAAATAGGGGAACATGAAATAATAAGTCTGAGAGAGAGGAGTGTGTGTATGTCTACTCACTTACACTCATGACTGATTCTGGAGGACTTTTAGCAGGTTTGTAATTTCAGAGGCTAGCAACTGGCCTTGGTGTGTCTCTGCAGGAAGCCTTACAGAGACGCACCAATCAGTTTTTTGATCGATATCTCTAATTGGTAAAACAAATCGGTTATCTGCTGAAAGTTTTGGTCTCTTCTTCTGTCCACAGCTCAATTGAACCACTGGTATGTCTCCTCATGTCCTCTGAAACCATACCAATACTGAAAATAGCTAACTGCGTGATGTCACTGCATCCACACTGAAGATTGGTGAGCGACATGTTTTCACTGGATGAAAAAAGAAAGGATTTTTGAGTTTTTTACAGTCTGGCAATTTGATAGTTGTATATCTAGAATCATCCTCCCACTTTTGTCAGTGCATCTATTTTATTTTTTATAGTCCTATAAACACAAGGTTAGGTACTAGCAGTTCTGTTATGGTAATTTAAATATGTTTAGTCAATATAAGGAGATTGTTAAGGGGATTGAAGCATTGTTATTTTAGAGAGATGCAATCTTAGTTGAGTTGATCTGATCTCAGACAGAGGCATAGAACAAGTGCCTATAAATGCTTTTGCAATCACATCAATATACTCAAGTTTGTTTATCAGCAAATTACTGGCTAATGACTTTCTGTCCTCACTGGCTCCATTGCATTGTAAAAATCCAGTAACTTTGGAGACAAGCATTTCTGTTTGACAGGATATTGACATTTGAGATAACTTGTGCACAAATGGAAAAAACATCAGCTTGTAAGTGGGCTGAAAAAAAGCTCCACATTATATGTATTTTTTAGATTTTCTTATGTTTATGTATCTAAGAATATTTTTTTTGTATCTGACATTAGCTTGTTACACATTTTGGCCATTGGATGGCTTGTATGGACTTGGAATGGAAGGAGAACCATTATACTGATTTTTTTAGACATGCAATCAAGTGTGTAGCCAAAGATTTTTTTTTTATTGCATTACAGAATCCCTGTTCAATAGTCATTTTTAAGAAAAAAAATAGATCCTTCTAGACTTGCATTATGATAATTTACTTTTTGCATGCTATAACTTGTTTGCAAACAGATTTTCTTAAATGACACTATTCCAAACCCAAAAAAATTGAAAAGAAGAAAGAATTTAGAAACTATGTAATATAACCATCTGTCTCACTTAATGATCCTAACAGATTTCACCTGATGGATTTTGTTAGCCTTGGATTCAGACTCTGTTTCTTTCTCTGCTCATTTCCCCAAAAAGATAATCCACCATTTTGATTTAACTAGCTTTTAAATATTCCTCCAACCCTAATCGCCTTCCCCTCCAAGAAGTCCTCCGCTTTGGTCAGACGTTGCCAGCCACAGCAGTATTCATGCTTCATCACGCAGGACATCCACACATTAATGCAGGCTCACCTTCCACAGATTGGCAGGCTTCAAAGATGCCTGACTTTGCTTGCATATGATCAAGAGAGCCTGTGGTTGTTGTGTCAGATGAGACATGTTCTGTGGCTCTGTGGAGATGTCTGTGTCTGATATGGTTTGGTAGGAACACGCTGTTTTTTATTTCTGGGTCAGGTAATGCATTGGAGGGGGCGGTAGTGAGGAGGGAGCCTGTGGTGGTGGAAGGAGGCTCATGTGTGTCACTTCAAACACTTTTTATGCTGTTATTCAAACCTCATGTTTCGGTTACATTTTCAACATTCTTTCTTTCTTTTTGCTTTTTTCATATTTTTATCTCCATCTGCAAATTTCCAGATGCAAAGAGTTCCCCTAGTATATTGGTTATTTTTTATTTTTTTATTTTTTTTCCCCCTCCGATGGACATCAATTTGCAGCAGCATGACTGAAGTGGAAACACATTGAGCGCTAACTCAGAGCTCAGGTCATCTATTGAATCTGGCTCTCCTTAACATGCCTCATGAGGCAACATCATCTGAAACCTGAATCAGAAATTCAAGTTTGTGTATAGATTGGAACAGAACCAAATACATATTTCAGATAACCTATTGGCTTTTATGTTAGTCATTTTCCAATTCTTCCTGCCGTTAGCAGTCATTAATCAGTTAAATTAATAGCAGAGGTGACATCATGCCACATGTGTGAGACGGCACTTTTACCACTAAGAGTTTTAATATTTTAAAACAGACAAAAATGATTTAGTTAAAAAGTCAAGCATTGCATCTTAAATCTTATTTTGAGAAATGCGTAGCTGATATGGAAACTACATAACTCTGATTTTCTTCACTCAGTAACAACATTATATTTTTGTCAGTTTGACTTGATGCTTTGAGACTGCTACTGACTGAAAATGATTTTTTTTTTTTTTTTTTTTTTTTTTCTTTTTACCAAAGGAAAAACTAAAACCTAAAGATTCTTTTAGCAATCCAATGCCAAAGCACCTTTTTGGAACGTCTTTCATGAAATATGTCTTTTGAAAATACTAGATAGACTTGTCAGTGTTATCATAAAGCTTCATGTCTCAGCTTTTGGTGCAGCATAGATGAAGAAATAATGATTAAAAATATTCAGCAACTCATACCTTTGGCTTTTTCACTGATCACTTTGACAAAAATATGCCATTATGCTCAGTTAACGGAGGGACAAAGCGTGGCATTCTCTCTAAAAGTGGAAAAAATATATTATTAAAGCTTTTGTGTTATTGATGACACAAAGTGCCCATTAAGTGATCTCTTTAATAACAGAGATAATGGGTTGCTGCTGTAACAATTGTACCTATTTCCTTGTGAAACCCATTTGTATTATTGATTTCAATAAAGTCTTGAACTTGATTAACTCCACCACATAGCCACCATTGACAAACAAACAGAAGACCCTGCAGACACGCCGGATCAGAAGTAACCATAAAGACTTCTGGCAACACTTAAGCCTCCTCTGTGGTCTTCTCTGCTCATACTGTTGTTGTATGAAAGATGTTGAGACTAGAATAAAGCCTGTAAACTATTTACAGATCCTCTTCATCCTAATTCAAACACATCGGATATTATAAATGTTTACTCTTGATCTGTTTTTAGTGGCAGATTCACATTATACAACCTAGCTAACAAATACATTTGATTTTCTTCAAGGAGTATTACGTTCACACGTATACAAACATTCAAAGTGCTCCGGTGAGTATGTTCCATGAGTCATCTGTTATTCCTCTGTTGACGTGCCTCTCAGAGTTTATGGAAATACAGAGAAGGTGAGGAGATGAAGGAACCTGATCTCTGTGAGGACAGCTCTGTTCAAGTGTTCAGAAGTAGCTTGGTTTCAATGGTAAAATAAAGCTACAAACGTTGTTGTAAGATGCTCACTAAATAACTGAAAAAAATGAAGAAAAATTCCTATAGTTGCCTTTATTTAAAGAAAAAAGACTTTTGTAGCTAGAATAATACAATAGATTGCCACAAGGTGCTTTTTTTTTTCAAAACACACTCAAACATATATAATAAAGCTAACGTAAATTTAGTGCTAGTAGCCAGCCTGTGGCAGGCTGTTTATTTTACTGACAGACATGCTGGCTCTCTCAAGCTGATAGCAACCCAGCTGTGTGGGTGCTATTGTTTTAAAAATGGAAATTAAATTTTTTGCAACCAGGTAAATCTCTCTTTTCTATATTAGCGAGCTGGCTAACAGCAAGTAGCAACAGGAGGGAGGGTGGGTTGCTGCTATCTGCAATCCTTAGGGAAACTGTGGGAAGTTTGACACTTTCTCTGGCATCCACAGCATAACAACCACAGTTCCATATGATCAAATTTTAGTGCTTTTGAATGTGAGATTTTTATCAAACTGCTATTTCTGCAATTAATACATTCCTGATTTTCAGTTTCCAAGTTACTCAACATCCTGTAATCAGGAAAATTGCATGAAATATTGGATTAAACTGGCCAAAACCTTTTGAAATTGATCTTTTGTTTTTGTTCCCAGCCCAAAACATAGGAATGATTTTTTTTATTCATCCTTTTGTCAGTGATTTGTGATGATTGCAAGTGTTGTTGAAATAGTTGCTTTTTAGAAAAGATATGTTTATTTTATTTAATAAGTACAAGGTTTGATCAGACTGTAACCCACTTGCCATTGACTAGCCATTAGGTCTTAAAGGTGCTAACAATATTCAAGTTACACACAAAGCCTCCTATTAGTGCTAAACAGTTTCATTGTTGGTAATGTATCTGGGCTGCAGCTCCACCTCTAGTTCAGCATTTTAATTATTTAGACTGGTCACACTTGAACCAGTCCCACACCCAAGCTTAATTATTTTCTCAATTATATTTCTGAAGCAAGCCAAAGAAAAAATCTTCTCCAATGCTTTTATGGCAACTTGAGCATTAAAAGCATGAAGACTAGTCCATACTGGACTGAAATACTTAGCTGTAATTATGGATTCTTGTAACAATGATATGTAGTTTGCAAAACCAACATTATCTGTGAAAACCAGGAGTTGCATAATGGACAAAAAAGTTATCAAAAAACCAAAGCTATGTTTTAAATGACTTTGAAGCATTCCATAAAACTACATTGTTTGATGGCCTCCTGATTATAAAGCACATGTCAATTCTACCTTTGTAAGCACACTGGTGTCATGAAACACTGGATGGTTCATCAGATGGAACTGAAAATCTCCTACTTTCTGCCCCTGACATAAAGGGAGCTTTAATTTTCTGGAAGATTGCCGTTTACTCAGTTTACTAGTCCAAGTGTTTCCTAACCGTCCTTCCAACTTTTAAAGTGATTACCATCTTCTGTAATTAATGGCTAATCAATCGTATTTATTGCTTGGAATAGAACAAAACGGCCTGTAGATTATCAATCGCTCTGCGCTGATATGAATGTTCGCTGTCTGGACGTAGTTAGTGGTGGTGAAGAGTACAAATACAATCTTGCCCCTCCCAACAGGCACTTCCATAAAGGTCCTTGAATGTTAAATTGTTCTAATAAACAGCACATGCTTTTTGTTCGCCAAAAGCATCTCTGGCTGGTTTTTGTACTCTGGTTTGTTTCTCCAAAAATTAAAAGGAGGGCGGATATGTACAGTAAACGTCCTCCTGCGTGGGGTTAACTTTGAATTATTCTACGGCTTTGGGAGACTGCATGCATGTTCAAGTTACATGAGAAGAGATGAGATAAAGTTTGTGGGGAATGTAATGTCATGCTACTTAGAGGAAAAACAGGTAGAGGGAAAGATTATGTCTACTGAGCAGCAATGTTTTGCCTGAAGTATAGCCTGGAGTCTTAACTCACCTCATTAGTTCAGCTCAGTGAAAGCTTTGTCATTTACACAAACAGCATATTTACATTTTTAAACCCTGTTATCCTTATATATTATATGCCTTTTCAAAAATGGACATGTAATAATGTTCTTCAGTTGTCACAGTGAAACTCCTTGAAGAGATGAACTGATCTGACAATCCAAGCTGAATTCCTCAGAAGTATGTTTGATGGTCTTTGTGGTGAAGTTTCTTTCTGGATTTCTGTAAATAAAACTATTGCACGAGTTCCCTCTTTGAGCCTTAACAACGGGCTCTAATAACTTCCAAATATCCCATTGTCTTCTCTCTCTTTGGATCTTCCAGTCTCATTAAGTTGAATTTGTTTGCCGTTTGCATGCCAGTGTGAGGACTTGCACAACATTCATCTGCATGAAGCCCCTTTTAAAGGCTTTTAAGAGTTTCAGTCACAAGCTGCAATGAGATGTAAATTTATGAATACTTTGTGTTAAATAGCTGGCAGGACACTCGGAGGAGAAGCTCTGTGTTTTACTTGGAGCCTGTTGCTGATTCTTGTCCTATTCCCACAGCTTGATCCCATGTCTTTCACCCATGATTTAATGTTTGTTGGTGGATGTTATCAATAAGAGCTGAAGATAACATTTCAAGAAGGTCATATTATCAAAAATGTCCCTTTTTCTCTTTCTAAATGTTTCTTTTTTGAGTTTTGGAAATGGCTAACAGCTGACAAAGCAGCAAGTAATTTATTTATAATTTCATCTTGTATCTGGTAAAATAATTCACAACTAGTGAAATTGTTTGAATTTTCACACATTACAACAAACCTTAGTGTATTTTACTCTGATTTAAAGAGATCAGCAAAAAGTAAAACATAACTGTGAAGTGGTCGAATAATGATACCTTGTTTTTTTTTCCCAGAAATCAGAAATCTGTGACATGTATTATTACTCAGGCCGTATTTACTCAAATACCTCAGAGTAAAAACCACAAGTTGTCTTCATATGTCATCTGTACTCAAAACAGATCATATGAACAAGGCCTCAGATGTTTGTTAGAAGTTTTTGACAACAGCACTTTTAGTTATAGAGTTGACTATTCTGGGCTTTCTGGAAAACGAGTAGGAAGAAAGTGTTTGTTGAAAAAAGGTCAACAATATGCCAGTCTGCAAGGCATATTTTCAGTCTGCCAGTGTTGGTATATGTAGCAAACATGTGGAAAAAGGAGCTCCTGTCAGATGATACCAAACTGAAACCTTTTGGACTGACATCCAAAATTATATATTGGATGGGGAAAAAAAACATCACTACACAACACAATGCACATCACCATCCCTAGACAAGAAAACCTGTGAGAGTAGATGGAGGATGGATTGAAATACAGGGCAAACATGAAGAAAACGTGTTAAAGGTTGGAAAAGTCCAGGGACCAAGACAAATGTTCACTTTTCAGGAGGACAATGACTCTAAACATAGAACCAAAGCTACATCAGAACAGTTTGATTAAAGCATATTCATGTAATAGAATGGCCCAGTCAAAGTCCAGATCTAAATCCAATTCAGAATCTGCTTGAAAATCCAATAAATCAAGTCAAGCTATTTTAAAAAGAGGACAATTGGGAATACAATTTTATTGTCTCTCTGTGGAAAGAGACATACCACAAAAAACTTGCAGCTGTAATTGCAGAGAAAAGTGGCTGTACTAAATAATGACTCAAAGGCTCACAATTTCGACCACATTACTATTCTTGGTTTTAGTTTAGAAATGCAGTCCAGCATCAGGATATTGGTTTTTACTGCTTGTACAGAAATATTTCACTCCAATAGTATGTCCAGTTGGTTTCAGAAGCTTTTTAAGCCCCGATGTACAACTCAGCATGCTGCATACGGTGGCAATTTTTCTGCAGAAAGACAAAGGCAGGGCCACCCCGCAGGTCTCTCAAGGTTACAAGGCTTCCTCAGGGTTAAGCTGAACTTACAAGGTGCATCCCCTCATTTGGAAACCTGGGTCTTACGGTCTTCCTGCCTCCTGCCACTTTGTTAACTCCAAACTGATCCAACATTGTGAACTCAGCAGACGCACAATATCAACTCACGCTGTGAAGGTGAATGGATATCAGTCCAGGCTTATTGTTATCTGGATGCTCATTTCCTGCCTTTCTCACCTCACCGTTTTACTGTCGTGCACAACACACACACACACCACGCGCAAACTTATTCAGCGGCATGAATCAAAGAGATTAAATAAGTGACAAATGTTAAAGGTGACAAAGACTCTACCTCCCAGAGTTTGGACACTGCGGACCTGAAAGCTGTGAATATGTGCTGACCGTTGACAAAGCTGGGCTTGTGTGCAGCAACAAGAGTGTTGATGAGCTCTTAATCAGGGCGCTTACAGCCGGGGTTAGAAGGTCGCTGGGTGGCTCTGGGTTGTGATTGGGCCCCTGGGAACCCGGCTGAGCCCAAAGGCATGGAGGCAGGGTTTCAGTCTCTGTGCTGATTTCACACAGCTGATTTCACTTGGTCAGAATAGACTCATCTGGCTTTTTTTACACATGGGCTCACACTGACCTCACATTTGATTGTCCACCACTGCAGACACAATAGCCAGAGGTTTGTTGTTATAAGGCAGGAAGAGCTTACTGTGCATCTAAATCAGCTTCTGTGTTGAAGTCATCAGAAGATCAATCTAAAAAGCCGGTGGCAAGCTGACCTGCTCAGTGTGGTCGCCTGTTTTCTGCAGGACCAGATGTCTTATTTAGCTCCAAATACTTATAGTAAATGCATAAACTTAACATTTATTTTAAACGGGTCAATGTGTACTTGGATTACAGCTTTCCCAGACACATTCATGGCACAAACAAGAAGTTTGCTGTTGGTTATTGTTGAAGATTTACTCTCCAGTGTATTCTGGCAAACAAAAATCAAGTCCCATTTTATGCTAGGCTGCAGCCTCGAGTAAAAGAAAATGTTGGCAAGGATTCAACCAACAGCAAAAGGAGAAAATACAGCAGGAAGGATGTCAACAATCAGTATGTTAGAAAACATCGTCCAAGGCCAGAGTTTGAACTTTCTGGCTGGAAGTCAGAGAGGGAAGAGTCATGGAAACCTCTTCCTATAAGGCATTTTTCACAGATCTCCAGGGATGATATTTGCCTTAAAACCTCAAAACTCTAACATTTTACATAAACCAGAGGCATTATTGATCCAAAATAATTAAACTGGAAACACCCCAAATTGGTTTGTCTGTACTAATTCATCTTCCATCAACCAAGTCAATTTTAGTTTTCCTATACATTTTCTTTTGTCTTACCTGGCCACAACATTTCTCTCCTCATATTTCCTGTGTGACTTTTCACAAACTATACACATGACTTCTTGTTGCTTTCTTTTAAAACATGTTTTCTTCTTGCTGCTGTTCCAGGAAGGAATTTGTGGAGCAGCAAGAGTAATATTTGTCCTCCTTTAACCTTCTTCACTACTTAATCACGGATCCTGTCTAGAGTGTGCCTTGGACTTTGTGATGCTGTTCATTCAATAATGTTTCTTAGTTAACATCTTTCACAATGCTGGTAGATTTAAATAGTAGGCTACTTGCTAATTAGATTTCTCTAAGTTATCTAGAGGTTGCAAAGTATAGGGGTGTTGAAATGCACAGCAAGCTTTCTAAATTTTATTCATAATTTCTATGGACTACTTTATGCTTTTCTTTTACATTAAATCTCAATAACATGCATAGAAGTTTATAGCTATAACGTGATGCAGTGTGGAAAGATTTAAAATGTCTGCTCTTGCTTGCTCCCCCAAATGTGCAAAAGTGGCAACTGAATCTGAAGAAATTGCAACAGACAAGCAGCAATTTGCAGCAGCACCAACTGGGATCCCATTCAGCATGCACAATACATCTGTGTTGGCCTAATGGGCTTGTCTGGCTTTAAATCAGACAAAACCTTTTTTTTACTAAGCTCTTAAAAGTTCAAGAATAGAACTATAAATCGAAATATGAAAGAAGCAAAGGTGAAGACGAGGTCGTTGCAGACCAGTTACTCAACAGTTGCTCAACAGTTTCTGTTTTTCCTCCATCGAGGAGCGTTTTTGTGGGAAGAACAGATTCATTCTGAGCCAATCATGGACACCCAATGACAGACTCATACTTACTATACGTCCCCTTTCAATTTATTCCCACTACTTGTGCAGTGATATGCCTGAGATCTTGTCTTATACTTCAGCTTTAGTAGCTTAACAGCTGCAGTTATCTCAGGAAGCTTGTAGGAACTTACTGTCAGAATGACTTTTTCTCCATAAGACAATTTGTTTGAATCGTTTTATGTTCATGTTTAGACAACTGAAGCCAGAAGTCATTCTCAAATGCTCACCAAAGATAAAGTCGATGTTGTAATGGATCATTAGGTGAGGATGAGTGGGTGACGACATCTTGTGCTGTCAGGGAAGAGTTGCATCCTGATGTTAACTGCCGAACATAAAGGTACAAATATTTCCTTTTGCTTTAATGGGTTCAGCTGTCGGAGCAGTGATGATGCACTCCCCTTACCCATTCCCATAAACACGCAGCTACAATTCATTCCCCCTGCCTCTAGTTTAACTTATTTTATCTCTTTAAAAGCTACTTAAAGTGTTTTACCGTCCACCCAGTAGCCTTCATTAGATATTATTCTGAACATAAACCGTCTTTTGCTTTAATTACAGATGCAAGTCTTTTGTTGTATGTCTCAAATTGCTTTGCTCATCTACAGACTGAAATTTATGCCCCTTCTTTGCAAAGCTTTTTTTTTTTATAGCCGCTAATAGGTTTTTCTCTCAAGCTGTGTTTGCATGAGACTGTCGCCTGGAAACTGAAGGTATTTTTGGATGTTGATTGGGGAAAAGGTCAGTGTTTAGACGGCATAGCCAAGACGCCTTGAAGCCGCTCTAGTTATCATCCCAGGACACAATATAACACTGGTTTTTAGCATGTCATCAAAAAGTGATTGGCTTTTGACCCTTAGCTTCAACTTCACGTAGCTGAATACAGTAGTCTAATCACTGGAGACGTGTAAATGCACGGCTTTATTGCAACAGCAATTGCAGATTGCTCTGTTTTAACTCCATTAATATTGCAACAATTTTGACCAGCCTTCCTGTCCCTCCTGAAACAATGAATCCCCACAGCCTGACGCTGCCATCGCCATGTAGATATTTTGTGGTAATGTTCAATTTGTTTTCCATCTCAGATTTTTTTCATTTAGGCTATAAAGTTCAATTTAGGTCCCATCAAGCCTGAAAACCTTTCTACATGGCGCTTTAAATACAGTAAACCAGCCATCCATTTTTTACCTATTTAGATTGTTTTCAAGCCTTTTCTAAACTGTGCCAAAGAAAGTGGTCTTTTTTTAAACGGCCAATTATCATCCCCATCTGCTTCATTCAGAAACACTGCATAAATATTTTACAAGTAGTGCACATTATATATTTGTCCTCCTATACATGTGAGAGTCTTAAACAATTTGATTGATTCCACATTGGTCAATTTCACACCCCGTCTCTGTATAATCGATTAATGGGGTTTATTCTCTCATTTGAGATAACACATTTTAATCATTTGAGCACTTGTGCAGCACATTTCCTCTGCAATAAATTAAATTGAAGTGACTGCATTGCTGTCCATCTTTTCATATTAAAAGTTACAAGTGGTTTTAGACTAAAAGCTGTGGAAACAGCTGCTTTCAGTTACAAGTGAAATCAATAAACTGGCTTCCAAGACCATTAGAGTCGCCTGTTGAAGTCTGAGCTCAGCACAAGTATTAAAATGCAGCTTGACTATGTACGTATAATCGCGGCTCAGCCTTCTGTTGGTCCATGTTAAAGCTGCAGTACGCAGCACTTAGTGAATGAGTCTGCAGGGTGTCGGTGCAGGGAGATTAGCGGCCTTCCGCTCACTCAATGGGCTGTGTTAGTTTTGGTCTTAGCATTGTCACAACTGGCTGACAAACTGTTTTGCAGCAGCTCAAATATTTAGCACCGCATGACCCACAAATTGGGGCAGTGCTGCGTGGGAGAGAAAACAGGTAATGCATAACAAAGTAGAAATGACCTTTACCTGACTATCCTTGTGTCTAATTTGTTTTAAAAAAAAAAAAAAGAGCATCAGCTTTCAAATCACCAACCAGAGATGAGAGTTTGATAACCACATTAAGCTTTGGTTAATTGATAATTGATAAATGCTGGGTTCCAGTGCGCGCTGAAAAACTCTTGAGCAAGAGCATGTGTAACCTCTGCACAGCTCCGAGATGAAAGACAGACCTCCCCTTGGTGTTTTGGTTCTGTATCGGTTTTGTTTTTTCAGGAGGCACGAAGAGCCAGCGAAAGATCTCGAGCCAGTCTGCTGTATAAAGGTGGGTGGGGTGGGGGGGCGATGGTGGAGGCGGGACAGGGGAGTGGGGAGGAGGGGGCACTTCCCTGCCAGGAGATGCCAGATGTGTGACCTGGCCCTTCGCTATGGGATAAGAGTGACAGCTGTCTCCGTAAGCTTTAAGGACATGGGAAGAAAAGGGGGCGGGGGGAATGTAAATGTGCAGAGGAGAAGATATGGTTATGATGACACAGAGGATGAAGAGGAGATGGGCAAATGACAAATAGTGGATTCAAAGACTATGGCATGGGAACCGGGATCAGAGAGAGACTTCTGGTATTCATCTGTAGCTCACATGTGTCATCCTTTTTTCACATAAATAGCCATCAGATCATCTCCTTGAGGCAACCATAACCAGCCACTCAATCAATACAAGTTTCATCCTTCCTTCCATCACTAACAAACTGTGTAATGAAAGCAGCCTGTGTCACAGCCACTCCCCTCTCTCCCCTTTGTGTTGTCTGTCCTGTGATCCTCTCTCAGTCGGCTCTGCAGTGGTCTCCAAGTTCTCCAAATATCTCAATTCTTTTAATATCTACGTTCTGATTTGAATAAACTACAGTCTTATAAAAGTATTCATACCCCTTGCTTTTTTTAGATTTTGATTTGATACATCCACAAACTTCATTGCATTTTATTGAGGATTCAAGTGAAAGTAAACACAAAGTAGTGGAGAATTTTGTCATGGAAGGAAAATGATACATGCTTTCCTCTCTTTTTATTAGTATTTTGTAAGTCTGGCATGTTTTACTCATCTCCTTTGCTCCAGCACAGTTTGTCATCAACTTCTGCTGATAATGAATCATTCATTTGATTTAGATGTCTTCTACCAGGAGACTCTCTAAAGACACTAATGCTGGGATCCTTGATTTGACCCATTCATTGTACATTTGACTACATGATTATTATCCTCGTCCTGCTGGGAGGAACAAGTCTGGCCCAGTTTACAGTCTTTACAGCTTCTAGAGGTCCTTTATGATGGGCATGCTTTGGTAGGTGGCAGCTGTTCTTAAGTTTTTCGGTCATTCAAATGAAATGTTCAAGCTTCCCTCCATCATACATTGCTTTTATAGGCTTGAACATTAATCTACTGACTTGGACGCCTACATCTCTTCAGGTTTTACATGATTGATTGAAATTACTGCTGTGATTAGCATTTAAATGTTGTTTATTCACTCATGTTTTCTGAGGTGTTTACAAAAGGGCTGAGTATTTCTTGCACTGGGTTTATTTAGAGACTGAATAGAAATGCTTGGCACAAATTTCACATTTTTGTATGTGAAGTGAAACCCAAATATTATTATTAACCTTCCATATCACAATCACGAACCACTTTCCATTGGTCTGTCATATCAAATGTGTTGAGGTTTGTAGTTGTAAGGGGGGAAAAAAGGGCTCTGCGAAAAACTGCTTGACAACCCGTATTGAGTAGGGGAATATTTATCTTGAAAGGATTAACCTTCAGCCTGAAGACAAGCTATTAGCTAATGGCTCCCTATCTCAGCGATCAGATTCCCTCCTTGCTGCCTGGACAATGCAGAGGAGAAGAAACTGACCACATGTTGATCTGCTGCTTTAGCCTTCTGGGGAGAGGGAACAGATAATGATCTTTGTGGACTTTGGTCAGTCACCATCATTTAGACAGTCCCTGTGTGTGCATGTGTGTGTTTTAGCACATTTTACCTTATAAGGCCCTTTTACTACATTGTGAGGACCCACAGCTCCTTATGGGACCCAAAACCCAGGCCCCATGTGACACAGTGGTAACAAGAAGTCCCGTTTTTATGTTAAAGAAATGACTCTGTTAGGAATAAATGCTGTAACTAAAATGAATGTAAGTTGATGCAAAATTCTAAGACAAATAGAAGTACAAGCATATTTGTGTGTGGGCGTGCGGGGCGTGTGTGTGTGTGTGTGTGTGTGTGCTTCCCTTCATCAGTTCAGTGAAATTATGTCAGGATGCTGGAAAGACAACGCAGAAAAAAAATCAAAAGGGAAAGAGTGAGAAAAGGCGAAAAGGCAAGCGCAGAAAGAAGAAATCCAGCTTCTAAATGATTTATTGTAAAGAAAACATGGATATAACTCAAGGTCTTAAATCATAATCAGAGTGCAGTTCAGGTGCAGCATTGATTCGTTTGAGTTATGTTACCATGAATAACATGCATGAGCTGTAAGTATCAGGTATGACAGTGAAAGAGCCCAGGAGAAGGTTTTCACATGCTTTACAGGATTTAATAATCGTTGCGTTGAGTTACTTAAGTTACAGCCGAGGGTCCATGTAGATTTGCAGTCACAGCAGGACCACCGCAGCTCAGCGGCTCCTGTACCCAACAACACTTTAATCTGTTCCCTCATAAAAGGCACCCATTATTCCTGAAAATCACCTGAGCTCTCAGCTACACGTCTCACCTAGGCACTCCAGAACGGTCATTCATAAATCACAGAAAATAACAATTTGGACATCTAAACCCTACTAAGCAACATAATTGATCCATCTGACGTGAACTTTAAAGTTACAGTTGCTCAGTGTGCTTTTGTGTTGCTTGTGTAGGCGTGTGTTTGTGTATGTGAGACGAATAGTAATAAAGTTACAGTAATGAGAACAGCATGGCTCCAGAAACAAGGCAAGCAGCAGGAGACCTCAACCTTTACTTTATTGGTAAAAATCTAAACAAAACGGAAATTCCTAATTTTCCCCAGAATATTGATAAAATCTTATCTTGTCTTGTTTCTTATGAAACCACGAGTTCTACATCCTGAATTGGTAATGCAAAATATTTCCTTCCTACAGACAGTTCACAAAGTTAAACTGTATGACAAGAATTGATTTATTTATCTCACCTGCTATCAAAATATTAAGCAGCATTGAATGACAATATGGTTTTATTATTCAGTAATGATCAAAACTTGTTTTTGGTGCTACCCTCTCGTTATTGCTGTTTATTCCGACAGTTTCCTCTGAGACTAAATCCATCTTCATGTCCTCCACAAAGCAATCCATCCAGCATTTCTATATAAAAAAAAACCTTTGTATTTATTTCTTATTTAGTCTAATATCCCTTGTGAAGTTTATATTTGAGAGAAAGGGTATTAAAGGAAAAAATTTTATTTGTGTGTAACATTCTGGATTGTGTGTGATTGTCAATGTTGATTGATGATATAATTTTTGTGACCTACAGTAGTTGTGATTTATTCTTATCTTACCTGCAGGATGCATCCATTCTGCATGTTCGCCTAAAGATTTCACACCTTTCACACAAGATTTCTTCCCTCCATCCTGGAAAGTTTCTGTATTTGTAGATGAAGAAATGTATGGATGGACACTAGATTTTACAATTGTCTATATTTCTTGCCATTTCTATTCAATAAGGTGTTATGCATAATATCCAGGTTTCTCTCTTACCTTTAAGATTTAGGGAAACCAGTGTGATGTAGAAAAGTGTTGCCATTTTCTTGTTTTATTCAAATTTGTGGTTTCTGTGCTGGAAAATTATGATCATTCTTCAATTAGGACCTGATTTGTAATTTCTTATGTCCACTAGCGGTCAATTAGTCATTTAATCAATCCTCCAGTCGATATATCCACACAGAAGAGAAGCTTCTAGAACATATTTAGCTGCTATTAACCTAACAGGCATGTTTTGGTATGTGGGGGGAAGGTGGAGAAAACCCACACAGGCACAAGGAATATGGACTTTTTAAAATTTAAAACATTACCTGAGCTTGTAATGAGTGATGCAATTAAACACTTAAGGTAATTACCTTTTAATGCATGTTTGCTCATATGAAGCTTAATCTAATAAAACAACAAAATGTTTACCTGATGAGAAATGGTAAAAAAAAAAAAAAAAGATATTTCTTATTTTTTTAGGCAAACAATTATCTGAAATAATCCAAGTAATCTTAGATTATACTTGGATGTTTTCGTGAGAACAAGTAATTTCTTCTCTTGGAAAAAGTGCTATACGATTACATCTGGGTTCTCTTTTCATGTCTAGTCTCCAATGTGTAGTTCAGGAACTTTGACTGCCAAAATAAACCCTTGATTTGCTCATATTGAGGTGTTTAAATTTTTTCATCGACTGCATTTTTAATACACTGGGTCTTTGTATGTAATTAAATTCATTCCTCTCAACCAAATGTTGCCTGTAGCAGTAGCTGAAACATTAACCCACAATATTACTGATCTCCTCTTGTACTTTGTAGAATATAAGCTAACTTCTTTCTGGTGCAAACCGAGCTTCCCATCACAACACCATGTGTGACAACACCAATCTGCCATGGAAAGTGTGTCTGCAAAGTTAGAGAAAAATGATTTGATGTAGAGAAAAACACAGAGGCAGAGATGGCTGGGAAAAAAAGAACTGAAGGAAAGACAAAGCTTGAAAAATAGTCCAAGCAAAGTCAGTGCCAGTCTTCTGAGGCTGTTAAATGATGTAAATTAATGTTTACGGTCCGGCTGTTATTATTTGCAGGTGGCGATGTTGAGATCACAGTATTCTCTTTGCCGTCTCTTTAAATTCCTTTAACTGTGAAAAAGCACCACTTCACCAAAGAATAACTTTCTTCTTCAATTGCCAATAAATCAGTCACAACCCTGAGTTTGGGTTTGACTAGCCATTAAAGTGCCAGTGGTCCTGATTAATGAATGATCTCTCATGTAAAGTGTTCTGGGGCAGTGTTTATGAGGTGATGGAAGTTTCACCAAAACAACAGAAAAAAGGACTTCAGATATGCTTTCCACATGGCCCTGTCAGATCCGCTCCTAGATGTCAATGTGCCTAGAGGGAGAGGACTGATGGATAATGCAGGTTCTCACCTGCTCGGCTGCCAAAAGGCTCCCCCTTGTGTCCAGAAATATTCAGGATGCCGGGTACTTCCAGTAGATGACTTGGCTGTTCTAACAAATCCCTGCACAGTTTGTGTGTCTTGTAACATGTTTGAACATTCCTGGGTATCATTTACAGTCAGGACTTTCTCTCAGACCACCAACTGAAACCACGCTGCTAATTTTGGGGAATTAACTGAGCTTTCACTTCTGGATGAATCAGGACTCAATCGTCTCATAAAATTGAAAATGGAGTTAAATTTATCATTTGGGTAAATTCATGATCCTGGAAGTATTTGCACACTGTGGTTTGGCCCTGAAATGTGTTCTACCATTTTTTTTGCTCATTCTCATTTACAAATCGTCGATAAAGTGGTATTTTTAAAGCTTTAATTTTATTTGAGGGTTTGTTTGTTTTTGTTTTTATTACCCAAATGGTTTCAAATATAATTGTTTTGGCAGCTTTTTCTGGTCCTTTTTAGTTTTGGCTTGTGGGCATTTCGGTATTTGTATTCAGGACTGCTTAGTTTAAGTTGTGGAGACTCAACTCGGATGTCTCAAAGATGTGATTGTTCATTAGGACTCAGTTTTAGATTTACAGGTTTCAGGAATCAGCAATAGCCGAGAGGTCTCTTTCAGTGGTGTCTGGCTTCTGATATAATCCAAGCAAAAATTTTAGAGAACAAATGATACTTCTGCCTCTTTTAGAAGACAATACATTTGTTTGTTGATGTCTGATTGAGCAGAAATATCTAGTTATAAGCACCACTGCTGCTAAGAGTAAAGCAATAATTACCAGGTCACTTGTTTTTGTATTGCCTCACATATAGTAGTACCTAAAAATATGTTTTTGAGGGTACAAATGTGAAGAAATCGGGCCTAATTTGTGAAATGAGTCTTATTATGACTATAAAGATCATGTTTAGTTTTCAACTGTGTGTATCACAGCAAGTTATGTTTCACAGTAATGTCAATGTGTCTGTTTTTTACCTTGTACCTACTGATCTGACCTTCTTGGACTGAACGTTCCCATAGTAGAAACACTCTATACCCAGTTCAAGAGGATCCGCACATGGTCAAATATTTATTAGCAGCTGAATATCAGAAAATAGGTCAGTTGGATCAAGCATTCTACATGCTGAGGTGAGCGAATCTTCATCAGTGCAGATAGAGTGTCTGCATGGTAGTATCATGAGCTTAGGTAATGTTATATACTGTATATACAGTATACTGTATACTGTATGGCTTTTCCATACAGAATACAGTATAGTTGTGACTCGTGCTATAGAATATTTTAATGTATCCCCCAAATCTGTGGCAGCCTGGCATAGCTAGAAATAAAATGAGTATGCCACAGAACTACATGCTGGACAATTGATCTAAATGAAAAATATAAATACAAAATACAGATCATACTGTGGGGAGCAGCTGCTGTATTCTCAGATGTGTTTCCACTCGTAGAGTGTGTCAGCAGATAGATGAAATATGTCAAAATGAAAATATTCTGTCACAAGTTTTTGGCGTATGGGATTTTGACTTTGGTTTGATTGTTTCTTATGTGTCTTCCACATTTTGTAATCTGTACCGTATTTGTTTTGACCTAGAGTAATTTCAATGCCTGAAATCTTCAAATGTTTGTTAGAACGCTGAAACCTCTGATTAAAGAAATGTTGTCCTCTGTTAAAGTCTTCATTTGCAAGCGTCCTTGCCTCTAGGAATTTCAATACAAATATCTTATTCCAATGTTAAAATTTCAAAAACTAAGCTGGTCCTAGTCATTGTCATGGTTCCCAACTGTGGGATTCAGCATAGCAGCTAACCAACCAGTAAGTGATATCCCAGTCGGTTTAGAAGTTCGGGGGTTAGCCTGCGTGGGTGTGATGGTTAAGATCAGTTTACTATTCTGATGTCAATGAGGTGTGGAGGTACACCAACATCTGAGTGTGTGATTTGTGGTTTGTTGGACTTTTGTTTTGCCTGAAGTGTTGACATGCTGGCGGACGGCTTCGGTTTGTAACTGTTGACTCGCTCCAGGCCCGCCGTCACGCATGCAGATCAACACAACTGAGCCACATGCATCGTGTTTGACCGTAGATGCATGCAAGCTCACAGACACATGCTCACTGCTGAATTCAATGTGCCGTAATGCTTTACCTCTAACGTGCTTTTTTCTTTTTCTCTCCCTCCATGTTGACGTCTTGCTGGGCTCCACTTCCATTTCTTCCTAAAATCAGGTATGTGGCAGAAGTTTTTTTTTTTCTGTCTCCATTTCCATTTCACAACTAGTCCTCCTTTCATTGAAGTAGTAAACCACTTCACCTTCAAGACACTCAGCACACGCGGCTGAATAATTTCTATCGACTGGGGCTTTTAAAGCTGCGTTTTCCGCCTGCTCTGACAATGTGCTTGTAAATACCATTAATCACCATCTTGTTTAGGCTTCTCAGAGTCCGCCATGTGGAAGTGATTTCTGGGGCCTACGATCTCTGAGGCTCATGGTTTCTGCACTGTGTTGTGCTTTTTTTTATCGTATCTGTGTATGTTTTTCCTCACTTTCTGCTTTAGTCAGAGTTGCTCACTGAATGACTCGGCAGTTACTCAGAAATATATTCTCCGCCCCGCTCCAGCCCCTCGTTTTCTCAGGAGGTGGCAGACTTTGACGATAAATTCATCAAAACATAAGTATTATGCATATTTTAAAGCTTCTGTTGCTGTGTGATGCACTTGTGGAAATAACATATTTGTGAACCATCTGTGAATGAGACTTTTGCAGGCCTCTGTTTGGGGGGTCTCTGCTGGTTGGCTTCAGTTGATATTGTGAAAGTAGCGACATGGAGAGGGAACCGCATCACAGTTCCCAGACTACCACATGTCTAGCCCGAAGTGACTCACCCACGACACATCGAATGGCAATAATTGGGTCGACTATGTCATTGTAAGACTCAGCGGCACTTTAATGATGTCGACGATAAATGTAATCGTATTCGTCTGTGTTTTCACTCAGTCTGCACCAGAGTCTCAGTGATTCAAAGTATGTGCATCAAATGGGAGCAAAATAACCGGTCTATACATTGTAGTGACTACCTATAATCACACGCTTTAATGCATTTTATTAGGATTTTATGTGAAAGAGTAACACAAAGTTGTTCATTATTGTGAAATTGAAGGACAATGGTTCATGGTTTAGAAAACACTTTATTACAAATGTATTATATGAATATAAATCTGGAAAGTGTGGCATGCATTTAACATCATACCCTTAAGCAAATAGTTTGAAGAATCAAGTTTTATTGGAATTTCAGCTGCAAGTCATCTTGGTCACCAGCTTTACACATCTACAGAGAAATTGTTGACCTTTCTGCTTTGCAAAATAACTCTATCAGATTGGATAGGGAGTGTCTGTCAACACAAAGGTTTTAAAATTGTACTTGTGTACGGAGTTCGACTGGGACATTCTTTCACATGAATGTGATTTGATCTTAATCATCATATAGTTTTAGCTAAAAAGTTACACCCAGCCATAAAGAACTGCCTTCAGTTTGGCTCATGGGCAAAATATCCAGACAGCAGCTTCTGTAATAGTTTATCTAAGCAGATGTTAATCTTTTAAATACTTCCTCAACAAAACACCAGTTGCCTATGTATCATCTGCTGAATTAGATTGATGTCTGGGATCTACTAAGAAAGCAAGGCTGACAAATATCAGCTTTGTTGTTGCTGTGTGGATTGTAAAGGATATGGAGGGAAATGATGCTTTGTGTCATTTTCATTTCTCCTCCTTTCCTGAAAAATGTGAAAAAAAAGCATCCTGTTGGATTCTAATCTTAAACTTCCAAATAACACAAAGTCATTTGGGAGATTTCAGCTGAGTCAGTGCAGCATTAAGTGTGGTGCTACTGCCTAAAAGCATCTTAATTACAAATTCAGAGTTCTGCATCAGCAGCTATTTTTGGATATAGACTCTTCAAAATCAAAACAAAGCTGATAAAGCAACTGGACCCCCTCTCCTGGCTCTCCTGGATGTGTGCCGGGGGAGGGCACGCAGCTCAGCCTGCTGGGGGGTGAGCTCTTTAATGTGCCGGGAAAGCGTCACACTCAAATGCTTTGCACAAACAAGCCTCCGTGCACATGTGTTGATGGCCCGCACGCATGTGTGCGCAGTAAGGAGTGGGAGGATAAACATAGGTTCAAAAGTCTGAATCTTGATGTGTGTATCTGGGATTTCGGTGCCAAACATAGCCTAGGTTTCAAATGGACCCTGTGCTGACCACAAACCCACACTGTGGTCGTCACAGAAACGGGCATGTAGCAGCTCCAAACAGTGAGCACTTGGTTTGGGGTTCAATTTTTTTGAAATCGCAGGCTCAGTTGGTGATTCATCTTTACACTGTAGCCTCTTTAATGACACCAACGTTACTTGCATACACTCTCTTTTTTTCCTCCATGTTGTTCACCCAAAATGCGTCTCCTGTCCTACATGATGTTCTTCTCACAAAAGCAAACATTGAAGAAGAAGCAGGAGAAGACAGTAATTTTTTTTTTCATTTTGGCATAATCGTATATTTCACAAAAAGTGAAATATAAGACAAAACTTTTTTTTTCTATTTTAGCTAAATTAATGAGTACCACACTGACAGTTTATTAAAAAATAGTTCACGTTTATGTATTTGTTTTAGCTATATTAAACTCCCACAAGTAAAAAAAAAAAAAGGATAACTAACTCATTTCCCATTCTGTTTAAATAATGCCATGAGGCATAATTGTCCTAAATAGCAGATTATAATTTTTTTTACCATAATGTATAATTATCACCCTGTTCTATTAGTGTAATTTTGCAGCTGCAGCTGTCCCGTCCCAGGCCAGTTTGCATCATGCTGCTTCACAGGTGGTTCAGGCTTTCGGTTTATTTTTTGAGTCAGCACTCTACATTTTCCCAGCAAATGGTGTGTGCTAAATGAACATACGCTATGTTTTTAAAGATTCTTAGTACTTAAACTTTTTTAAATGTATCAGTACGGATGTAACAGTTTAATAAAAATCTTAAATTGATGTACCAAAAGGTAAACCCTTAGTTCAGTAGGTTTTTGATGCTTTTCAATCAAAAGAAACCTTTTTGCTTGCAGTCTATTCAAAAGTGAGTAAATATTGCCAACATTTTGTGACAGTAAATATATTTTATAGATTTATTTAATTATTTAGAATATGTTCTAGCATTCCTGCTGTAAAGATTCCCACGGCATTCAGGACTGGTTGAATCTACAGGCGGCTTGATTTTGACTTCAGAGGGTTTTTTTCTATACCAGTGATGTTTATATGTGACATACTTTTCAGTTAAAAAAACTGAGATAAACCTTTTTTTTTTTTTAAAATCATCGTCAATGTAGATAAATGAGAAACCATAATGTTCCTAAATAGCAGACTTTGATAATCGCTGGGAATCCTCTTTTTTTGGTTTTTTTTTTGGCATCACTACAGGTGCATGTTGGAATGCTGAATTCCACACATTAGTTCCACATGTTAACGTTCTGCACGTGTTCAGGTGTTGCATTAATTTGGTGCGCATACCTGCTGAACTGAAAAGGCCATACCTACGGTTTCCATTGCAAACACACATACCGTTAAAGGCCTACAATACAAAGGCTAACAGTGAAGTGATCAGATTGTGTTTTGAGTGTTTTGAGATGGTAAACTAAGATTAAATATCTATGGCTGGTACAGTTCCTTGCAAAGGGGTGGAACCATCATTCTGTGGGGATGCTTGTCATCAGCAGGGATGAAGAAGCTGGTGAGAGTTGATGGGAAGGTGAATAGGGATAAATACAGCTCAAAAACACCTGCTGGAGGCTGAAGAAGATTTGAGACTAGGTTTGAGGTTCAGCTTTAAAGAGAACAACTCCCCTAAACATGCAGCCAGAATTACAATGGAATATAAGCAAGTGAATGGTCTAGTCAAAGTCTATAACTCAAACCTTGTTTCTTTAGAGACATAACTGACTTGTTCATGGGGGTAAGATGCAGCTCTAAGTAACTTCCTGGTTTAGTCTCCCTGAGGACACAATCACACACAAACTTGGATTAGAGCATTTTCTGTTTAGTCTACAAAACAGTCCTGAACTTATTGCAGGCTGGAGCTATAAAGAACAAAATGCCACAAGAAATATTAAGTTTGACTGAAGCTGAATAGCAAAACAGAAGTTTAGGCAAGCATCTGTTTTGTTTTCTCACACCTTATATATGAGTAAATATAATCTTCTATCTGTAGAAAATCAGGTTATATTTCCTATTTCAGTCTGCATGTAAGCAGGGAAACCTGATCCCTGCTCTGGAACCAGCTTTCTGGAGTTGTTTATGTGTTTTGCCTTGCTGGTTTTGTCATGCTGAGATCACTGCCATTTGTTGTTGTTTTACTTTTCCTTCATCAAATAGCTTCAAGCACCAGCAGCTCTGTCTGCTTTGTTTACCTTGCTGTGTGTACATCTTTAAAAATAAAAATAAAGCAGAGCAGGGTAAAATTTCTTTTAATAAATTAGAGGAGCTGTGTGTGAAGGATTTGGTCTTTTAATGTTGTTTGAAATGGCTGGACATCTGGTCTTTCATGCCTGATGGCAACCATGTTGATGGGTTTTGGGTTTGAGACGCTTGCCAAGCACTCAAAGGATCCCGCAGAGTCTAAGGGAGGAACATCTATGAGACAAGGAGAAATGAGAGGGATGGGATGCGTTCCTAGTTAGAGCCCTGCCCTTTCCTAATGCCTTAATTTAGCTTGTAAAGAATAAATTATGCCGCCTCATGATTTAATGAACTAATAATGGGGATGTGAACACTGCCAAAGCAGGGAACCGGAATAAACGTTACCATCTTATGTTTTTCATTCCTGATGTGTGTTTCCATGACCAAACCTTGGATTGGCTGCAGTGGCTCATTTTTTTTTCAATAAAAGTATTTGCTAGAATTAAATGATATGCTGGAGAAATGGATTTTCTACACTGCTACACACTTACAACCTGGTTTCATCAATGTAATCAAATTACATAGAAGGAGAAAACACATTCTAAGAAATTTTAATGGGGATTGTCTCCAGCTAAAACTGTTTTGCAGCTTCAGCTTCTGGACAACAGACCTGAGCCCCTAACCGCACGAATACCTGACATGATCGTAAAGATTAACTTAGTTGTCGATTTTCAATGAGATCCTATGGGCATGTTTCTGCTGTGATACCAATAAAACATGCCAAATCAATTAATAGCAGTGAACGGGTGTTAATATGTATATTTACGGCACTTGTGTAGAAACAAAAGTCTCAATTTCTAGTTGAAAAGAAATGGTTTTTGGCAGGACCCAAAAGTGAGGAGGGAGAAATCAAAGCAGAAAGACCAACACGTTGTTTGGTTTGGTCCCTTCAGGATTGCACCCATCAGTCACAGTTCTACAGAAACCAAATAACATTAATAATACCAATATAAGCTGAACTTATTATGAGCAAATTAAGCACAAGCTGGAGGGTTTTACTCAAAAGAGTTTATGCGGTTTGTCAGATCAGACAAATAGCACATTTAATTATGAAGCCACAGTTGAGCTTTGACAAGACCACAGCTGATCATATAACATTCAGGCAAAACATTATTTTAATAAATCAAACCACCATAGTTATGGTATACTTTCACTCCCTTTTAAAATTTTTCACACCAGTTGAACTTCTTCACATTTTGTCACGATTCAACAACAAACCTCAGTGTGTTGTATTTGGATGTTATACATCAGACACTACAAAGCACTGTGAACTGGATTGGGAATGATAGATGGTTTCAAACATGTTTTACAAATAAAAAAAAAATCTGAAAACGGTGCCAAACGTTTAGATTTATCTCCCTTGAGTCCACGCTTCTGCCGCAGTTAGAGCTGCAAATCTTTTGGGCTGTCTCTGGGCTAGATAAATCGAGCTCTGTCAGACTGGATGGAGCGCTCCTAAGAAACATCAGTCCTGCCACTTATTCTTAGTTTATCTAATAGTACACAGCAGATCCATTTTAGTTTTGAATAATTATGAAAACAATCAATTTCCTAACACTCCACCGCTATGCCCTACTTTTATCGGTTAGCTTCATTTTCTGCTCATCTCAACTTGTAAAAGTATCAGGAAACCAGGGCAGACTCCGTTCCAGTGGCATTTACCATGATGTTCAGAGCAGTCATACAGTCCCTCCATCAAGTTCTGGTTCCCCAAATCCAAAGCAAGCAAGAAGCTTCCCATTCAAACATATGAACTATCCCCTTTGACTTATTTCAGATCGACTTATTTCAGCAGCTGGACTCAGGACATCCTCTGAATGCAGGCACTATCCAGGAAAAATATTGCCCTTCTATCAAAACATTGGCCAGAGAAAGCAAAGGATTAGCCGACCTGGCTAATCTTTTAAGAGCGGTTAGAAGCACATTCTACTTTTAGTTTCTCTGATTTCCTCTACAAAGCTGCTTTCCTCTAAGAAGCTGGCTTCAGTCATGGAAGAAATTTACTGAACCCACCTTCCAGCACTTCTGGCTACACATTCATGGAAAAAACGTGATGGAAAGAGAAAAGGGCTATTCTCAGCTAGAATTGGTGTTAGCTGAGTTGAACTTTGTTGTTGTTGTTGTTGTAAAGATCGAATGGAATCCTTCCTGCAACCCAGCATTCAAATCCACTTTATTGCACAGATAAAAAAAAGAGAAAACTTCTAGAAAATATTTAACCAGAGCTGTCCAGCAAAGTGGTTCCAGAGCACATGTGCTAAATGCACACTTTTATAAACAAACACTGATAGGTAATTGATACAGCTAAAGCTCGGTTTGTGTGAACAATCGTGAAATCATCTGGAAAAGGTGTTTTCCACATCTGGTCTCATCTGCATTGAACTTGCCATCATTTTGGCCTCAGTATTATCTTCGCTGTTCTCATTTACAAATCAAAACTCATCTGTTTTTACTATGAACTCTAATTGATCATTTGGAAATAAAATTCAAACTCTGAAGATTTAAACTGTAGCGATATAATGTATGCGTGGTCCCCCGTTTGTATACATCTGGTTGCTCTTTCTCTTTCTTTTTCCTGTTTTCAAGTGTGCTAAGCAGAAAAAATGGACTGTGATTAATAAAGTGTGGAGACATACACAGGTGACCTTGAAACACAACACTGAACCGATACTGTAATTACGTGTGTGTTTACCCTAGGCACAGACAGAGAAAAAACATCAGCAGGGACAAATTAACCTCACTGACTCACTCCACGGCCGATTCTTTTGGCTCAGCACCCGTTCGTTACCATGTGTTCATTCTATCCAGTGGACACATCGATTCCTGAGTTGTTTTGTTTTTGTTTGTTTTTTCCTGCCTTGTTTTTCAGTTTTACTTCTCTGGTTCCTGCCACTGCATTATGTCACGATGTCATGTGACCTGTGGAACCTGCTGACCCACCTTACTGCAGTGGGGAAGCGGTGCTGCAGCTAAAACGTGGCGGTTCTGGTCAGTTCTGTGGAATAGAACCAGAATATAAAGTAATAGGGTTTTCTAAAAAGCTAAAAAGCCCCTATGGATTCATGTCAGTTGCAATCAGCTTCCACTTGATATGTGAAGAAGGTCAACATGATCTCACTCTCCGGGCAGCAAGCTTATCCCTGCGGAGGAAAAGGAATAAAACAAGATGCATTAATGCACACTACATTACATATAGGCTCAAAATTTAACCACAAAGTTTGCATCTGATTGGAAATTTACCATAAGATACTAAAATAATGTAAGAATAGTATTATTACTGAAAGAAAATATGTTTTATTACAAATGGCATGCCCATTTGCAATAAAAAAAAAAACAGAAGAGCTACAAATCTCAAAATACCGCAGATAAAGAAATCAGTGAAGTGAGAGTCAGGGCAGCATCTAAATCAAACTTGTTGAGAGATGTGTGTGAAGAAATTGAGCTGTGTCTTGGCTCAGAGACAGATGTCTGCACTGATGGATGTGGTGGAAAAATGGCTAATACAGTCGGTGTGTGAAGGGTGTAGCGCCTCTGACTGCTCTCTGATGGACTTGTTAAACAGCCTAAAACTCTCCTGATACTGCAGTAATTCCTGCTTCTAAATCCTTTATGTAAATGAGAAGCTCTTGTTCTTACTGGAGGAAATGAGCTTATTAAAGTCAGTTTTCAGTCTTATTCACCCGTAAAGCATCCTATCCTGATTTCTTCTGACATTTTAGCTGAATATTAAGCAAAAATATCACTGGAAGCTGTCAAATATGAACAGTACAAGAGGTGTATGTCGAGTGTTTTTACTGTATAGAAATGTGATAACAGAAAGCAGTAGATTTATGTTTCTTTAGCAACATTTAATATAATAAAACCCACCCATCCAGCTGGTTAAGGATGTTAGAACTAATAAATTATATGTAGAAAAAAATCATCTATGTCTGTGAATCCCCAAAAAGCTGCATGACATCCGCAACGAGTGCAGCATTCATTTCTGTTTCGCAATATGCTGGATTGCCCCGAGTGTGTGTCTGCAGTGCATGTGTGTTGCCAATATTTCTATGGTCTGAATTGATTGCATTGCCTGTAAATTGAAGCCAGCTGCAGCGCCACTCTTCTTCTCTGCATGTCCCTACAGTCAGGCTCATGAGGGATTGCTCTTTCATCCCTGATTAGGAATCCTCAAGCCTTGTTCGTCTCACACCGAAGCTAGACTTGACGACATATTGCTCCCAGCAACTACAAAGAAAGCTGAGGGCTAGTTGGGAAAGTGCTCAGATAGTGATGTATCACCTTCATCCAGATGGCCCATTACTGTTTGTTACACTGAGTTCCCTCTACTTACACAGTCATTTGTTTCCAGTTATTTGTAATGTAACTTTTCCTTAAACACTGAAGCAGCGGCTTCCACGCTTTCAAGACAGACTTTTTTTTTTTGCTCTTGTTGCATCAGGAAGGCCCCTCTATACGGCAAAAATAAGTCAGCTATCCGATAAAGCAACCGTCCTCACTGATGTATCAGGTTTAAAGTCGGTTGCACACAGGCATTTTTTTTATTATTATTATTATTTTTTTCATGTAGTAACGTGATGTACGGTAAATGTGCAGAGCAGCTGCAGACCTGCTGCTGCTTAGCCCAGTCCAGATGAAACGAAGTGGTGGGAAAAAAAAGGATGATGTCTGAGAAAGAAGGAGAGTCGTACGGGGACAGGCGGAGCGAGGATGGGAAGGATGGTGTTTATTAAAGGCAAGAGGTAAAATGTGGAGGAGAAAAATAGCACCAGAGAGCAAAAAGAAGACCACAGCAGAGAGTTCTTGGTCAGTGTGTAACCCAAAGCTCTTCGCAAATATAAGTCATTTGATGTTGGTAAAAACCGCTCAGCCAGAGGTGCTGATGCCACAAGCTGCTGCCTTCATCCCGCTCTGTATGGTGTTTCACTTAAACTTCAAAAATAAGGAATTGTAGTTTCTATGAAGAATTAGATCTTTGTGTGGAGTTGTGCAATTGTGTCTGCTGAAAGAAGAGTTGGATGGAGTTGGATGTATACCTCCAACTCTTCCACATTTTGTTCTTTGCAGCAGCAAACTTTATTCTGCTTTATGATAGAACAATACAAAGCAATCCATAACTGTGAAGTGGAAGAGAGAAATTTCTCAAATATTTTACAAAAAAAATATATAATTGTACTTTGATACCCCTAAATAAAATCATATGGGACCAATCGCTTTGAGAAGTCACTTAAATATTACAATGACCTTTGGGCTACATACAAATGTACACCTAAGTGTAATTTGATCTGAGTGTAGATACGTTTTTATGAAGGGCTCTGAAGTTTGTTACAGCATCTTAAAGTGACAGGGCAAGGAGAGCATTAATCATAGAAGCAGCCAATAGATCTCGTTGTGACTCTGAAAGAACAACAGAGAACCACAGCTCAGGTGTCGACTCAGAATCTATGAACAGGAGAACTTTAAACCGTGCACTGCACACATCTATGGAAGAGTGGCAACGAGAAAACGATCAGAGATTGTTCTTTGTTGCCAAAAATAAATGTAGCAGACACATTAAACACATGGTAGAAGTTGATTTGCCTCCAAAATGGTACTTCATGCAAACAAACCTTCATAATCCTGGAAGAAACTGTAAAAGAGGCCAGGACCACAGTGGTATGGTATAGATGAAATTAATTTTGTGTGTTAGCATGGCTCAGTCAAATCCCAGTCCTTTGGCAAGACTAAAAAAGAATCTCTAGTCACAGATGCTCTCCATCCAGTCAAGCTATTTTGCAAGAATATTGGTAAAAATTATACCAACAAAATGTTTAGGGGTCTAAGTATATTTGCATTTCCCATGTCAAATTTTAATTTGTGAAGGATTTTAAAAACTTGTCTCCACTTCACAAGTATGCCCTACCCTGTGTTGACGAGACTCACAAAATCACATAAAAAAATACTAAGGCTTGTGTTTAGTTATGTGAATTGTTCAAGGTGCATGAATGCATCTGCAAGGCAGTCAGTATAAATAATAGTTATTTTCCACATTATTATACAGGAAGGAATCAGATACTTTGAAAGGGCACGTTTTACTAAAGGATTGTTTTATTTTTTTAATGATGCTGCGGAACAGGAACTGAGATGAGGTAATCACTTCTCTTTTCCAGATGTTTCTCCACATAATGGGGAACCGAGCTCAGCATTTTCTTTACATCACTCAGCAGTGTGTAATTAGCTTTCAAACAAATATGCAGAAAATAAAACAACAGTAATAAATTGGATCAAACTCTGTATCAGTTATGCCAAAAAAACATTCACGGGAGTCGCTAAATCATTTCCAGTAAGGCAAATCCTTCATCCTGACGGATGTGTTTCTGAAGCAACGAAGCAGGTGATGCAGACAGCGAACAGAGAAGAGGGACAGTGAGGGAAATTCAGCTCGGATCTGGATCTACTAAAAGGGCCCGCTGGGAGCCAACGTGCAACATCTACAGTCTTATCTATCTAAAGTAGGTTTCAGGTTACGCAGGTGGATTTTCTTGCTATAAATTGTGACGTTATGTAGTGTTGGTGTTGAATTTAAAAGATACGCAACCTGCAAAACAGTTGGGAAGCCTTCAGCGCCAGGGGGCTCAGATAGATTTGTAGGGTGAAGTTGGATCAAGTGCCACATTTTGCTCCCAGCCCTGCCTCTTCCCTGGGACGTCTGATCTGAGCATGGTTAACCAGCACCACAATCAGAGGCTCCAGAGGGTTCGGGGACGGTACGGGTGGGAGGTTTTAGTCTCTTTCCTAATTTGATCTTTAAAGAAAGACATAAAGTTGTGGTTGAAATAAACTGTTGCACATCCACTGGCACTTGCTGCAGCCACATGTCACACTATAAGGAATCCCATAATTATCAGCCATGCGTTTTCACTGTAAATGGGGATATTACCTGAATGAGTCACATCATTTAGCACTTCGTCTATGTTTCTTTTTTTTTGTTTGTTTTCTTTTTTTGTGGGAAGGTTTGGTTGTTGATTTATTTTCTCTGCCCTACATTGCATTGTGACTGACCATATGTAGACTTTAAAGAGAAAGGGGAAAAAAAGACAACTTGACAACTATTCTTGCTTTGCATTTTTCTGTTATCAAACACAGCAGACTTTTAACTGAGTCTGGTTAATATGTTTTATTTCATCCGCCTTTTTTTGACTCATTTTCACAAGGAAAGTGACCTCAGTCTGGTTTCTTCCAAACACATGCAGACATGCAGATAATAAAACTGTAGAAGTGTGTCCCAATCTCAGAGGTGAAAACCATCTCTTCTTTAAACGCCATTGTTTCTACTGCTCTCAGTTTTGATCATTTGGATAATGATGGTAATAATGGTAAGATGTGGATGCCACTAAATAACTTCAGCTTTACAATGAAAACCATCTGTAACTGTGACTTATTCATTGTTTTATACAGGACTTGACTTTGTTTCCTGGATGAAGATCCACATTAAATAATGATTAAATTGTTAAGACGAGGCTAATATGTCTGTGTTGTGCTGCTGGAGCTCCTTACACAGCAGGAGCTGTCTTGGTCTTTAAAATACCGCTTTGGTTAAAGGAGGAGGCCGGGAAAATTTGTGGTTTTTAGTTTACGCTCAAGATAATCTATTTTCATAGTGTGACATTTCTGCCCTAACTAACAATTCTTTCTCTGCATCTTTTATTCCAGCTCAGTTTTTCCTACATAGGAATTCAATTACCTCAATTATTCATCTTTGTCATTTGTTGCTGTGAAAGCCACACTAAAAGCTTTGTGGGCAAAAAGAGAAGATTGTTTTGTTTTGGGGTTTTTTATTGTGGAAAACAAATGAAAATTGGATGTTAAGTTGCACAAAATATCCGATTCATTTCCTAATTGCTAATGATTGGGGTTTTTGTACAAGCACCTGCTTTTCAAATTCTTCCAAAAGTAAAATACCTTGAAACTTTTTTCTCATTGCCACCACAAACCTTATTTACTTTTATTGGGAATTTATATAATTGACCATGAGAACGTGATGCATAATTGTTAACAGAAGGAACCTTATGCATGGTTTTCTAGTTTTTTACAATAAAAAAAAACAATTATGAAACAGGACAGACAAAAATCTGATAGATGCTGTACTTGTATTCAGCCTAACGTGTTTTGCAAAATAGCTTAAATTCAGCCACATTTTTCAATTCTTTCAGTGACTGCTCAAACAGATTTAGAGTTGGATGAGACCCAATCTCTCTTTAACCCCTTGAAACCAGATTTTTTTCTAGTGAGCCAAAATCTTTTTACTCAGCTAATTTTTACTCTTCTTAAGATTAGAAATAAAGGCGGAAAAGTCGAAATAAACGACTAAGTAAGCGTACAATGTCATGAAAACTTATATGAAACTCACTAGTATCAAGTTAAGAGTTTGAATTTCATTGTTTTCGTTTAGCAAGAAACCAATCTGTAGCAAGCGTCATGTAAATAACAAATTCCCAATTCTTTTTTTTAATCCCAGAAAATATTATGTCCATTCCAGTGGACGTGAGGCGTGAAGGGGTTAAGCCCTCCGTAGCTCTGGCTGCATTAGTGTTGTCCTTCTGGAACATGACCCTCAAATCTCAAGTCTTTTGCAGCTTTTAGCAAGTTTTCATTCAGGGTTGCCCTGTATTCAGCTCCATCCATCTTCCCATTAACTCTTACCAGCTTCCTTGTTCACACTCACAAGGCATCCCTAAAACTTTTTTTTTTCTTTTGCCACTTTCTAGAAAGGCTTTGTGTAGTAGAAGATGTCTAAATCTTAGGATGTTGTTTTATAACTTTGCTCAACTTCAAACTCCTCCAAATCTTTATTTTTGACCTGTGTGCTCCTCTCCATGATGTTCATGACGCTTTATGCTCATTAAAGGGTCTCATACAAACCTCTGAGGGCTTCAAAAAGAGCCTGCTGCATTTAAGATGAGATTAAATTACATACAGGTGGACTTCTGAAGCCCAATGGCTTCACACTATTTTATTGAAGGTCTATGAGTAAAGTGAGATGAACGAAATGGAAAAAGTTTGGAAGCTATCGATTTTCTTTCCCTTTACTATCACACACCACTTTGTATCGGTCTATCACATAGCATCCAAACGTTTGAGGCTGTAACATGACAAAATGTAAAAAAAAAAAAAAAAACTTTTTAAGGGCACTACATGCTCATACCTATTAAAATCAGGGTACTGTTTATTTAATTTGAAGACAGTTAGTAAACAAACATGCAGTTCAGTTTTCATGAACGACTGCACAGTAAAACATTCGCTGATCCCTGTGGTGATTGTCTGCAGCAGCTCTCAGCGTGTTAACGCGGGTTTTAACACACCGCATAGTGTCGGCTTTATGGTCGCTACATGGCCTGTCAGAGGCAATGGGCTCCTTTCAAGAAGCGCAGGGAGAAGAGAAGCCATTACTGTCCATAATAGAGCATCTGTGGGCCACAGAAGTTTTCATTAGTTTGTCAGTTTTAACTACACAGATGTGGAGATTAAAAGCTGTTGACATCTCAAGCACCCCAGCAGAAAAAGTGGGAGGTATTTTTACACCTCGGTAAATTAATCCATCAGTACATGTTAACCTAAAGCTTTCATCTGCTTTCCCTGAAATGAAGAATACTGCTTCTCCTCTCTTCAGTTATATCCCTCTGTTTTCTTTTTCCCCACTCTATCACTCTTGTTCTCCCGTGAGAGCGTGTCCTTAGCAGTTGCGATGAAAGATTTCTGCTGCTGGCTGCAGTCTGATTGTCTGCTTGACAGCTGGCTAAGATGTTTATTTTCCTATTATTTATTACCGTCGTCCTGATCTGGCGTTTGCCCCACGACATCAGCAGGCCTTGGATTAGTGAGATGGATAGCTGGGCAGATGCAGTTGTTAGGTTTGACACACCTGGTGATGGATTCATCAGGAAAACACACATATACAGTGAAGTTTAGGTAAACTATAGCACACTGACAAACTCAACAAATTGTGATTTTGTGAGGGAAACACCTGTAAATAACAAATAGGACGCCCCATTGAACATTAGTTCTTTATTAAGAAATGTTCAGCTGTTAATGTTGAATCTACCTTTTGGAAAAAATTTGATTTAATTGCATTTAAATGACAGAAATCCAACTTATTTCACTAACCTTCCCCTTCTCCCATTTAGCTGAAATAACTTCATTGACACCTTGTTCTTTATTCCATTTTCTATTCAACTAATAAAAAGAAAACTAATCTATTCATTTTTAAATACAGCCTCACCTTCTGGAGGGGCGAAATAAATTTTGAAATTTACATTTTAAATTTAAATGCTATTAAATGATGGCTTTCCAAAAATGCTTAGGTGAATTAAGTTTGTTAGTTAATGTCAGAGTATGATTTAGATGTAGTTAAAGTCATCCATTCATACACATCATACATTTCTTGCAAATTCAAATGTCCATCTCCGACATTCAAAATGATCTGTACTTTGATGAGAAACAAAAATCATAGTTAGTGTTCCAGTTTTATTGACAACAACCAGGTTAGAAGAAACCTTTCAGATCCCTAAAGTCTCCAGCCGCCTGTGAACAATCCTGGCAGCCAGGCAATTAAATGTTGAGGCTTGTAAAGACATTTTGAGCCAAGAGCACACACAGAGTATTTCTCTGGTTGCACTTTCCCAAGCTTTCATACCAACAGATACCTGTAAAAGTGTGGTATCTCCTGCTTCAGCACACATCTGCTCAGTCACAGCGAGTTTCTCTTAGCTGAGCTTTGCAGTTTTATAGGTGTCCCTGATGAAGCGTTGCAATAAGTTTGTTCCACTGGCTGGAACTGAAGAGAAGGGCAGGTGAGGTCACCTGACCTCCCAACCTCATAACCCTTGCTGTGTTAACCTCTGGCACTGCCTATGTGTCCTTTAGCTGCTAAGAGGAAGCAGCATATGCCCTCCAGAGTTGGGTTTTTTGGCTCTGTGCATCTGTGAATCTGACCGGACATTCTCGGCCCATTCCCACACCCTTGACCCCGCCAGAAGCTTCTCTGTTGGCCGTCCCTCCCCACTCCTCCATTTAGAGCACCTCTCTTTTGGCTACATTCCCACTAACTGAATTACGCTTTCACCTCAGGGGGGGAAAGAAGAGCCGGTTGTGAGATGATGACAGATTCATTCAGCGAGGCTTAAAGGGCAACAAGTGTTTCTTATTGACGCAAGCTGTCTGATGATGTAGCTGATGATACAGACCAATCTGTTGGAGCAGGATGTGACTAAAAGCTTTATCATAACCCTGAAAACAACAGCTCTGTTTTAGTCTTATTTTCAAAATAAGCTCCAAATGTACAGCTAACTCATCTTCTGACTGATATCCATCTTTCTTTTTATAATAAACTCAGATCTGATCCCTTCAGCTGTTGTTTGTTGTGTTTAAATGTTGAACATAAGAGCCCTCAGCTACCACAGGATGGTAAAACCAGCCAACAAAAGAGTTATTTAATTGTTAAACATGCTGAGATCACAGCCAGGCTCTATCCTTATAACACAAAACAGTTTGCTTCCTGTTTTGCTCTGTTCTCTACTGACACTGAATGAGTTTCAGTGTTGTAAATTGCGTTTTATGAGACTCGTATATCTAAAATATTCAAGGGAATATTTCACAGTGTATACTGTGAAATATGGGAGAATTGACAATGGCTGTCAATTCACCCACTGTCTGCTTCTCAGACAATGGATGAATATTGTCACCCAATATTCACCATAATGGGATATGAAGAGATTTCATATCACTTTAGTGATATGATATCACTTACTAACAAAAGCATGATGATATGATATCATGCTTTTGTGCACAATGTGAAACAATCCGCTGTTATATGTTTATGGAAGCATTTACCAGAGTATTAATAGAACTTTAGATGATAAAATAAAATAAAAAAAGATTAATTAAGAGCCCTGAAAATGATGCCCTTGACTTTTAAAATCAGATTTTAAGACAGAAATGAGACAAGGGGATCCTTACTTTGTGTTCATGTGTGAAAACAATAATCTTTCCACATCTGCACACATTTTTATCTTTTTTCCCTATTTCTAAATGTTCTTTTCTAATTAATGTTTGATGTTAGTTTAAATATCAGGAGTGATAAGGCACAGACATAGCAAATATTTAAAAGGTTAGGAACTGCAGTATATGCGTCATCTCTGCTCCTAGTCAAGTTTCTTTTTTTCTTATTTATGTCAATGCAGTTATCTCTGAGTGGTTTTTCTTCCTGTTTGTTTGTTTGTTTGATGGGGAAAAAAACTGCAACTCACTTTTCCAGAGTCCAGAAACAACCAAGACTTGCAGAACAGGAAATAGTTTGACTCGTTTTAGCTGAGAAAGAAACGACTTTATTTGCTCTTTTGTTTGTTTTGTTACTTTTTAAAGATAATGTAATCCATACATTGTTTGTGCTAATTTATAAAATACAAATCAGTTGAAATATATGTGCCAATGCTTCTGTACATAAAAAACCCCGTAATTTTTCAGAAGCTTTATCAGGATATCCTCTAAACCAGGGGTGTCAAACTCCAGTCCTCGAGGGCCGGTGTCCTGCAACTTTTAGATGTGCCTCTGCTGCACCACAGCTGAACAGAATAATTAGGTCATTAGCAAGGCTCTGGAGAACTGATCTACACAAGGAGGAGGTAATTAAGCCATTTCATTCCAGTGTTTTGTACCTGTGGCACATCTAAAAACTGCAGGACAGCGGCCCTTGAGTCTGGAGTCTGACACCTGTGCTCTAAACTCTCCATCCTATTCCTTCTTTTCGTTTAACTCTTATCAAACAGCAAAGAGCTCTAGAGTAGTTTGACCCAGTTCTGTTGATGGTAAGAGCTGGCATTCACAAAAAGCAGAGCCTTGAAAGGCACCAACGATAACATTGTGCTGGTGACTTTGGCAGCCAGCCTGCTACGGAGATAATCTAACGCCACCAAGATGTCTGGAAAGGCTTCGTGATTTTTCCCAGCTCCAGACCCGTAGGGTCCGATTCCCTGGAGAAAAGTCCAACTGATATTCCTCTTCAAAGAAACCTTTCTTCCTTTAGGCAGTGAACAGCTTCATCTGGTTCTGTGGTGCTGTGCTGACCGGGACAAGGTACATGACCTGTGCTGAAGGTATTTTTATTCGTTTGGAGTAAGTAAGGGGAAAGGAGAGGAAAACAAGAGTTGGTCTTTAGGATAATTGTTAAAACAGAGGTTTGAATTTCCTTTTCAAAGTTTCCTGGAGGCATCTGTTCAGCTCCTCGCTCCTGGTAGACATAGTTTTCATCAGCGATAATACTCTGAGTTTTTACAACAGACATAAGTTTTGAAGATTTAGATTCACCCCGATCTACACTTTATAATCTTTTCTGTCTTTTCTTAGGGTTACTTAGCATTTGGTGGTTTTGCTCTCTCCCAAAATAGAAAACTGAGCTTGCAGGAGACTATTAAGAATAAATCCCTGCTAATGGCTTCTGACTGCATGCAAAACATTGAACCATCTAATTTATTAACAAAAATAATCCCAGTGCAATTGCTGCAGCTCATTAGTGGTCATGTAAACTAAAATTTGTTTTCCATTTCCAAGAAACTCTTTAAATAAGTGTGGATATTCACTGTGTTGAATAGGGATTTTTACACAATCCAGTGAGAAATTGGATATTTATAGATCACAAGCATCCTACTAGCTCCATACATTAACATAAAATTCATGTTTATGTTGAGTGGATGTAACTTCTCACCCGCACTACATATTAGGCTGAATGACACTAAAAATACCTGCAAAATAAAGGTGGAACCATCAACTGCAGAGCTTTAATAGGCTGCTCTTGTCACAGTTAAAGCAACTGGAGGCAGGGCCACATTGATGTTCTGGCAGCATTGTCTTAAATTAGTATCAGGACTAACAGGATGTGAGAGTTGTTGGTACTTCCTGTCCAGACTGAAGACGACTGGAAATTGTCTGGCTTGGCTGCAGCTTTTTGTGACTGCCTGCTGACTCCAGGCCAGAGCACAGTTCATCTCCAACAAGTTTGTTATTCTTACTTTTTACAGCAATAAAAATAAATATAACTTTAAGCTGAAACGATCAGCATTGGTACCCAGAACAGAGGGCATAGATGTGGTTCAGTATAAAGAGAACCACAGGAACAAAATTGAGCTAAGATGAAAATGAAAATGTGTTTTAGGAAGCATGGGTTGACTGTTTAGTAATTAATTACCTTCATTGTAGAAGACGGGAATAAGTCCTTAGAGAATCCTAATTATGACCAAACTTTATGATTTCGATTTTCTTACCATCCCAGACTGCAAACTACTTCCTGCTTTTTGATCATTCACTTTTCCAAGTCTGTCTTCTTCAAACATCTGATGATGCTTTCATTTCTCCAAGCTGTCAATTTCCTTTAAACTTTCACATAATCTCAGGTTTCCTGTGCCACATCTGTCCTCTGCCACGATGACAGAAACTTTACCTGTAGCCTCTCTGCCACTCATGCAATCCCAAAGAGGCAATTTCCTCCAAGGCTCAGCCGTGCAGATTAAAAGTCACTAAAAGCCATTACAAAGGGCATGTATTCTCAAGCCATTATGGTCGTTTGAGAAGATTTGCTGATGGATATAATTTGTTTCTTTCTGTCATTTTGACAGATTATGATGCTTTGCAACGTCTTTACTTATTGTAATGATTACTAGCTACACTTATCTTTGTAATATTATCCATATGTTGCCCTTCATCCTAACAAAGATGGACAGTCCAGCTGCTATTAGCAGGATGTTTCTAATATAATAGGTGGACTTTAACATTTGGATTGAACAGGACACAGAAAATAGTTTGCCAGGTGGTGGAAAAATAAAAGTAATGGAAGTGAAAAGGGCAGCATTTTGCTACCATCGCTTACTTCAGCAGTTATTACAACGTCTTAAAAAAGTGTTTGTACACCTTGAACTTTTTCGTATTTGATGCTAAAACCACTCACATGAGGGGGAAATGGAAAAAAAAAACCTATACGTGACTTCCATTTTTAAAGAAAAATAAATCTAAAAAGTTTATAGTTTTCATCCTTTTCTATTATACAGTACCTTTATATAGAATCCAGTGAGGCCAATTGACCTCACAAGTTGCCTTATTGATAAAAAGATTTCATGCAGGAGACATACCACCCATGGGAAATGAAGGTTTGCTGGTGACGAGATTTTACGTTTTACTTGCTAAACATCAGCGTGAACAAAGCATGACCCACAGTAAGACATGATGGTGTTGCAATCAGGCTGTGGCGATACGTTTTTCCAACAGTTACAGTGAAGCCAGTCAGAGCTTATGGAAAGATTTATGAAGCTAAATTCTGATAGAAAACTTTTCAAAGATTGCAAAAGCCACCCAAACATATAGTCAGAGCTTCAATTTAATGGTTCAGATATTAGGTACAAGTCCAAACCTGGAGAGCTGCTATTTTGTAGGCATCAAATCTCCAACACACCTGAATCAAAAGCAAGGCTCATGTCCAGACCTCGAGCTGAATCACATTCTGATGCAGGTATGCAGCCACTTGAATCAGGTGTGATAGAGAAGAGATTAATCCAAAACTTACAGGATAAGTGGCTCCTCTCTCAAACAACTGAAAGCTCTTTCTTGTCCTCTCAGAAATCAGAAGCAAACATGTATTCTCTCTCATAAAATGTATGCGAGAGAGAAGCCAGTAAGAAATCAAATATAAAATAAAATGTGACAAAATGAAGAATAAGAAAACTAGTTGTAGAAAAGAAATAGGTCAGAACAAAAAAATGTGTTATTTTGCCTAGACAAGAAAATGATGGTTTCTCCTTTTATTTTACAATAGCCAATAAAGTAGCAAACCATTTTCTCATCTTACCACTTGGCCACATTATTACAGATGTAATTTTCCAAAAATGTGCCGGAGGAGCACTTTTTACTCAGAGCAATAGGTATTCAAGGATCTGCGTGTTCCTCCTGTGTTTTCTTCAGCATTGGGTTTAACCTCATTTCAACACGTCGGTCTCCATCTTGAGAAAGTTGTCATTCAAGATTTTAAGAAACCATGTAATCTCAAGCCTAATTTATTGCACACCTTTCAGCTTATGAATATCTGTGGATCAGAGAAGTGCAGCAGTCGCATCAGCTTTGGCAGGATCTTCTCAGGTTTTGGGGCCTTCAGCAGAATAGAGCTTTATATTTAGTCCTACAAGCTTAATGTTATTATTAGGCCTCCCTCATTTGTGCAGGCTGAACATGCTCCCTCCATCTTTAGTTTACTTTAAGTGTTTTGCTCAGTTGTCAGCTCTGCATTACCCTCCTGTTCACATTCCTGGCTCTGGTGTCAGCTACAATAATATTATCTCAGTCGAATGTCGGCCGTTCATGTGATCTTCGGCTTGGGACTGTATTTAACCATGTTCAGACCGCACTGCCGCTCCAGGGGCTTGATCTGCCTCTGTTGCTTAGACTGTACTGCAGATTCATAATTAACCTGAAACAAAGCATTGGCCTGTGACAAATCGACTGTAATTCTACACTCCACCTCCTTCTGCTAAACAAGGCACAATATGGCTGACTTGGCGTGGTCCGCTTTGCTGAGATGCTAATGAAGTGCTCCAGCAGAACAAACCCCAGGGCAAAGAAAGAGAAATCCAGGGATGTATGGATGTTACAACGGGAGAAAAGTCTGAAAGTCCCTGGAAGTGGAAGGGAATATTTATCTTAATTTATCTTAAAAGCGCTGAAAGCCCAGAGCCAGAATGAGGCTGATGATATCGTCCTGCAGTCACATGTGGGATGGTTATTTATACTGCAGCTGCAATGACAAATAGTTGGAGCGCACTGAGTGAAATAGTTGAGAGAGCACCTCAAGGACAGTTTCCTGGTCAGCTGGTTGCACATTGAGGTAACTCTTTGATTAGCTTTGTTTCTTCAGGCTGTTTTACTTCACAGTTACATCCTGCTTTAATAATGTTAACTCATTCAGTTCCAAGAGTTAAATGAGGTAACATTAATAATGTATCATTTGTGTTTGAGGTATATTCATTTGTTTATCCAGAAAGAAAAGTCATCCAACTCACTTTGACACATAAATAAAAACGTGAAGTATTTTTGCTAGTTACGTATATGAAAGACTGGAACACAATACACGCATTTGATGAGCAGATGTCCATCATGAAATCATAATTCTTTCATATCTTCATGCAACATTTGTTCACTTATTTTGAAATATCTTTGGCATTTACTGTAACACTCCATAACGCTCTGGAATATTACAAACTTTAAGTTTGTGGGCATCATGAGAAAACAAGGACCAACATTTGTAACACCAATTTACATTTTTGCTTGAGTGTTAAATCAATCTGCGTTATCCACACAAACTCTGACCACATAATCCCACTATACCTTCAGCCTTTGTTCCTGTCGTTTGTGCTAATTGCAACAGAAAATGTGGACAGATGCTCCCCTCAGTTTTTAACCATGCAGCAACCACAGGTATGTTAACTGTGGCTGGCTTTGGTCTCTGTGCATTAGCTGCACATTCCAGCGGTACAGATAATGGGAAGCACTATTAGGAGTTATTTGTGGTTGTGCTGCGGCGTGTTTCACCAGATTCCAGCATTAGCCTGGGTTTTAACGTTGGCGGGTGAAAGATGCAAAGGGAGTGAAGGTCTGATGTTTTGTCTCCATTTGTGTCTGAGGTCTACTTTCCTCCCTGTACACACACGTGTATCTCTGATGCATCTGGAGACTTTCTGGCCGTGGCGTTTAGGGGGTGGACTAGTGACACAGAGCGACAGCAGGGAAGCTTCCTTCTCCCCTGCTAACAAAAAGCAAACAAGCTAATCAGAGTCAACACTGTGGCCCCATTTCACCTCCATCCCGTCATACACTCAGACAGTGGAGAGGTCCATCCTTTTGCAGAAGTGTTAGAGCTGCTGTGAAAAAGTGGTGAGTGCTTGTGTCTATTAGATCATGGAAAGACGGGGAACATGCAGATGTGCCCCCACTAGCCCCCTAAATGCCACTAAACTTTAATGCTTCACTAGCCACATCTTCATTAACAGCTCTTTTTATCCCTCCTTACAGTTTTCACAACTTTTTCTTCAGAAATGCAGCAACTGAAGCCGTTGACATGCACCCCGGGCCTCATTTATTAGCTGTTCTGAAGGTTTTAATCACATGTGATGATTCCCATACAGGTGGACGTAGTTAGGCCTTTTTAAGAACATCCTAGAAGCGTTTTTGTGGTGGTGTTAAAGTGGAGGGTTACAGTCCATTCACAGCGATGAAACAACGGTAAACATGTTTGCCTACGGCATTTGATTTTGTTTAGTCAACCATGCCTCTAAACAATAAATTTGAACTTAGATGCTGGGTCAGCAATTTGCTTCCTGTAGAGTCGACTGGGAGCATGTTTTAGTAGTGATGGCAGCTGCAAAGTTAAGTAAGTTTGCAAATAGTGGTACAACTCAGTAAATCACAATATCATAAAACAAAGCTGATTTGTTTAATATTTCAGTTAAAAAGTGATTCGTGCCTGTAAGCGTAATTTAAAAAAAAAAAAAAACTAATCCGGTTGGTATCTTTATTTTGAAAGTCACAATTAGTTGGTTGGTATCTGAAGCATCCTCTAGTAAAAGGGCAACATACACAAGGTAAAGGTAAAGTCTCTTATTTTGAAGAGCATCTGCTGTTACAGGAACACTCGTACAAACTGTGTGGTTGCCATGGTGATTCAAAGAATGCAGCTGGTCACTTTCTCTCATATGATGACAGTGTGAGCCAAATATGTGACTCAGTGGCGGTCAACGTATTTCTGTGGCAGGCAGCAATAAATGCCAACAGGTTTTCTGTGGCACCGTTGTGAAGATGTTCCTTATAAATTAGTGGATTATATCCTGAAAGAGTTTTCTTCTGTCCATGTACTCCTAGAAAGGATCTGCTTGTTGTGTACACTTGGCAACGTGCAGTCCAAACGTGACAAAGGATTTACCAGAGTTACATCATATAATCAAGTGTGTATGTTTTTTAGTGAAAGCACTTTCATCTCTCCTGGTCGGTTTAAGAGCTTCTTTCCAGATGGGCTTGCTAAGTCTTGTACGTGTGTGTTTGTAACATCAGGTGCAGATTTAAACTGATCCAGAAACTTTTGTAAACACACACTCTCCCTTCTCCTCTTCCTCCTCCACTCTCCTTCAAGACCACAAACAAATAAATCTCAGACTACAAATTAGCACCAGTCAATGTTTTCCAGCATGCACACCTTGACTCGAGATGACCTTTTTTAGCTCTTTGTCCTTCAGAGAGTAGAAAAGATGTTGCTTTTAGAAAGGTGCGTGATTATCTGTGACCCTCCTCGGCTGTCCTTGACCCGCTATGGGATAACAGTCGTGGGCTTGACGTTATTTATGTTGAGCCCTGTGCTCGCCTTTTGAACTCATTGCTTGTGTCTGTGAATTTTCGTCCCAAATATATCTTCCTCTGTCAACATTCCAGCTCCAGACTGACCTCCTTTGCAGGGAGAAAAGGGGAAGAGCGAGAGATGAGGATGAGCACTGTAGAGGAGGGTTGTAACTGCTATAACTATAGAGACTTTATCTTTAAGGGCTTCTGTGCTTCGTGACAGAAACCATTCTGCAAGGTTGTTATCTCTCACTGCCCTCCTTCTCACACACACGGACACATGAGTACATTGCCTTTTTTCAGCAATGTACGTTTTGCTGCTGCTGGGTCTCCCCAGGTTTACATCAGGGATCATCTCATGACCTCATTCACATTTTTCTTATGATACATGTATATTATCACAATTTTTTATGGCAAAGTAGACCAAATTGTGTTGGGGAAAAAAATTGTTTTCACTTTTTTCCTTTAAAATATCAACATGGGGGAAAAAAAGTTAAGAGCCACAGATTAAGTGAGAAGTTGTGGTATGATGACATATTTTAATATTTGCACTGTTCTGATGGATGGAGTCAATGCAGATTTTAAGTGTTTTTCAGCATTTCAGGCATTGGCACTTGGATATTGTTACAGACAACAAAAAGTGAAATCATCTGTTGTTCAGCATGAATCATAGTTTCCAACCAGAACAAAACATTCACACAGAGGCAGCATCTCTTCAAACAAATTCTCCTGAAAACAAGCAAGAATAAAATAATGATTGTTTTACTTCCACTTTTCATGAGTCATATCAATTCCTAGGAACAGTTTGATTATATTGATCACCTGGTAGCGATACAGGTTTGTTATCGAGAGGTCTGAAGTTCAGATAAGGTCAGAATAGGTTTACTGTCCTATTTTTTTGCCGCCAAAGTCACATGAATCATATTGACAGTTGGACTTCTTATACAAATCCAAAACCACATAAAAAAATACTTTTATGCTAAGTGTATGCCAATTTTACTTTAGATTTCTATGGACCATTTCGATGTTATTTATGTATATTTGCAAAAACAACTGTAAGTGAGAGTATTTGTGGGAAACTAAACAGGATTTATTATGACCGTTTTTTTACCAATTGTTTTCCCTTTAAAAATTTTTACAGATATTGAGCATGTACATGTATTAGGTTAAATTTAACTTATTTTGAACGAGACCCTACTTTCCTTATGTTATGTGTCGAGAAAGAAATATATTTTCAGTATTAAATGAAGAAGTCAGAAAAATATATGCATACAGTGTTCATTCATATGTAAACGGAGAAGTTAGTGAGAAGGTAGATAGCCTTATGAACTAGGCCATAAGTGGAAAAAGATTGTTTCATGTGTGACATAACTGTTGTTTTCACCAGCTTGGAAATCAAAGGCCCTCACAGATGTCTCTGAAAGCCAAACCCACTCGTTATCGAATTAACAGCGGCCTCTCTTCTGCCCTGTATTTATGACAAGAGTAACTTAAGAACATCATCAGAGAATAAAGAAATGTAAGACTTCCTCCGTCCTCTCTGTGTTTTAGTGTCAGATGGATTACCGAAGTATATAAAAAACAAATCAAAACACACATATGGTTCCTGAACCCCCTTCAAGGGCGGTTGCACAGTGGCTCAGTCTTCAGCTTCGGTCAAACAAACTTCAAAGAAATTGGAAGTTTAAACAACTTGATAGTCTGTGTATCTCGGAGAAGGAACTGTTTGATTCTGTTAACCTGAGTCATTCACTTCTGAGCTTCTCCAATTTGATTCGACACGCACACCTACCTCTTTCCTGTTCCCACTGATCCAGTACACTGGAAAACCGACACACCTCAGTGGGATTACGGGCCATGCCAAGAGGCTGCGAATCGGCTTCATTATGAAACATGCCTGCGGCATGAATCTGGCTTTTTTTATGTGGCTGAACCTGTACGGTACATGAGAAAATGGTTGTCAGAGTGTGTTGCATATGAACGTTTGCATGTGTGCAACCAAAAGACTAGCAGGTACTTGTGTCATTGTCTGCGAGTCATGTGGTGAAGACCTGGGAGATGCTGGAATTTCTTCAAAGTGAAATTTCTGCTGCCGCTATGAAATGAGCCGAGAGGGTCTGGAATAAGAGGATGAAAGACGCGGAGTGCATGGTGGGACAGCAGGGTGCAGAGTCCAGGAGATCTGGAAGGCAATAAGTAACACTGTTAGTTATTTTAGGAGCAGTTCATACATTATTATCATTTCAAAGGGTTGATGACATGTGTCTGCAGATGAATTCCTGACTCGTATGTGGTTTGCAAACTTCCAGGAAAAAAACTGAAATAATTTGTTACCACAATTGTGTTAACAAAAGCAAAATCGAGTGTGGAGCATAAGATTGTGTGCCTTTGATGTGAAAAGCTTCAGATTGTTTTATGCTTCATTTACTTCCAACATTTAGAAACATGTCTAATATGTCAACATGCAGCTAAATTAAAAACAGACATATATTAACACTTATTTTGTCAACACTACTTGAAAATTTTTTTGCAGTGAGAAACATTTCAGCATGGAGAGCAGAAAAGCAGCAACCTGAAAAGTCAATGCATTAAAAGCAATTTTCTGTGGTTTACCTGCAAATGGTTTGCATATGATAGACGAAACAATTAAATTTTTAAAAGAAACATTTTTGCAATGCTTCAGAGTTGCTCATGGGAGTTTGGTCGTCCAGTCCACATGTGCTTTGTTGCTTTTCAGAAGGCTTACGACCGTGTCCCCCAAGGGACATCCAGTCCTTGTATAACCAAAGCAAAAACTTGCATGCATTCTTGGCACACAGTCAAGCTTATCACCAGTCCTGTTTGTGGTGTTCATAGACCAAATCTGAAGGTGTAGCTTATGAAAGGAGGGATTCTGGTTCCTGGAACCTCAGGGTTCTGCCTTTGCTTTTTTGAGGATGATACATGCAGTAGGGGTAGAAAAAGCACATTCAAAATGTTAGGCACCTGCTTGACCTGTCTGTCTGAAGTCCTGCTTGTTAAGGAGTTTCTGGAAGATTACCTGTTGTTCTGATGAACCAAAATCTAAGCTTTTCAGCCAATCCCATGTTTACAATCCCATGGGATTACAATACCCAGATCCTAATCCAATTGAAGATTTATAGAAATATCTAAATACTGCAGTGTGGACACTAGACATGTAGTAGATACTGAAGTATATAGAGGTTTTAGTTTTTCTTATCGTATGGTATTAAAAAAATTTCTTCGCTACACCCCAGCACATCGCACACTGCTGTTCAGGTGGCAGAAGGAAGGTTACTCTATTTTTCTCCATACTTATCAATTGACCAATTTGGCTGTTTTGAAAATTTCCCAGTCACAAAAAGCACAGACCTTGAAGATGTGAAAACTGAAGGAGCGCCTTCATCAGGCTTAGTAAAGTAATGCATAATCTACAATCTGGTTGTTTCAAAGAAAGCCAACAAGACATTGTTAAATTATTAGTTATACAATTTTTGTTTCCTCAGTTTGTTCTCAGTTTGGACCAAACTGCCTGTTGATTCTCTCAGAAGGTGCCGACGTAAAATTAAGGCAATTTTTTATTATTATTATTATTATTATTATTATTATTATTATTTAATTTATTCAACTGATTCAACAATCAAAAGCAACATCTGTTATATTTAACATAGATTAAAGAAACAGGATGTAGTGTTTTTTTTTTCATTGCTTGTTTGTTTATTGGGGAATGGTTCAGGCAAATTAGTCATCATATGTTTATGAAGAAAGGGAAGTATATACAGATTTTCTTTAGCTTATGCCAAATGTTGCTTACTTTAAATTAGGGATAAGACACGAATGTTTCTGAATGTTATACAGAGCAAATGGTTGACTGTGCAGCTGTACTTGGTGACACTCGCCAGGAGTACATCTGCATGACTGTGAAGCCTGCAGAGCTATAATCAGGAAATCCATCAACAAGAGACGAGGACTCTGCGGTCAGCAAGAAGCAGGTGCAATGGTATACATTTCCTGAAGAAAAAAAAAACTGTAGATCTGGAAACCGCCCGAAAATGCAAACAGGGCCACTTAGGCCATTTAAAATTATTTTCTTGAATTTTTTTTCGTTAAAATCTATGCCGCTTAAAGGAGCTGACTTGTTAACAAACAAAAAGCCCAGATGATGAATAGAATTACCTTAGGCAAAACTAAATTGCTTCCTTACGTTTGAGCTCTAAACGTTCAAGTGTATCCATGTAAATATCCAAAGATGAATGAAGAAAATTATGTCTTCTTCTTTTTTTACAACTTGGATTCCACAAATTGACGCCTTTTCCTCTCCACAGTCAGCCAGTCAAGCTTCATGTAACGTGCCCCAAACAGGGTGTGTGTGTTTCCTAACAGCTGGACAGGTCCCACTGAACCAAAGCACTAAGGATGGCTGCTAATAACCCAACTTAATAATCCCTACATTACCTAATGTCTTTCTGCATTCAGTGTCATTAAATACCCATTTATTGGAATGCTAACACTTAATGCTATTGTGACCATATTCCCCGGGGGCGGAGGCTAATGCTAAACTATGTCTGCTTGGCTCTGCAGTGGTGCAGCAGAGCAGTTTGTTCCCTCAGGTGGTAATGTTTGGTGATTACTCTGGAGCTCATGGAGGTGAAGCCCAGCACAGAGGCCCCTCAGCAGGACATCTGGTTAATGAGTGTCAGAGTGTGCTGGTGGAGCCTCAAACTGGAAAAACAGGAAATGTTGGTCCAGGCTAAAACCTGCCCTGGAAGCACATAAGCACCCAGATACGGTCTTGAAGAACTCTTGCTTTGTACGCCACTCCTTCATCGTACTGAATCCATTGAAGATCCATGCTGAGAAGACTCACAAACCATAAAACTAATGTTTAGTAAAATTTGTCTGAATTGCATTCCAATAAGTGTTTCTTCCAGATTCAGTCTGTGTTTCAGGATTATCACGCCACGTGTCAATTAAAATCCGCTGAATTCGAGGCCTAATTGGACACACGGAGAAGCTCCCTCGAGGGATGGTACGATCAACGCTAAGCACTCTGGGAACCGTACTGGAAGCCATTAAGGAAACAAGACATTTCCGACCACAGGGAACTAGAAAAATGACCAAAAATTAGGAAAGGGGTGGGAAAAAAATTACCCTCATCTGACCAGATTTCTTAAAAGCATCGTTGTTCAGCACAGGCGTGAGAGTCGCGTGGCAAGGTAAAGGCTGGCCTGCAATAGTCTACACAGGTTACCTTTTTGATATTCTTCTTCTTGTTGTGAAATAACTATCCAGACCTGAACTGTTAGCATTATTTTATCCCAAAAAGCACAACCAAAAGCTATTCTGCCCTACACTGACATAGTACTAGTGCCCTGTAACAAGAAGGTCCTAGAATCCAAACCCATTTTGGAGTTTTTCTGCATGTAGTTTATTTGGTCTCCACCTGTATGGGCAAGTTTTCTCCCAGCTTTCTCCCACAGCCCAAAAACATGTCTGTTATGTCACATGGTTATTAAATTTCACTTTGGTACGACTGTGTCCTGGAAGTTTTTTCAGGGTGTACTTCACCTCTCATATAATGACCTTTAACAGATATTGAAAATGGATGATTGGATGGATGTTTCTTCCATTCAAACAGCTTGAATGAGAGAAACTGTTCTGTGTTTAGTTGCTGTCAAAAACAATAAAACATTGGCATCAAGCATCCAAATTCTTCTTCCTTTTTCTTCCGCTGCTGCGAATGCTTCAGACAGCTAAGCCTTTTAGGCTTGGGATAACCTTTTGACTTGTGTGGTGATCCAATTATGAATGCTGCAGTGTTAAATATGCACTAATGCAATCCTGGAGTGTTATTGTAAATGTACTTAAATCATTGTGTGATAGTGTGACAGCTGTATTTGTCCAAAAATTGGGAATGTGCTGGACCTAAGCAGAAATTTGAAGCGTGTTTTGACTCGTTGTGCTCCCTTAGGAAGAAATTGTCCAAATGTAAAACATAAATCTTGCCATGCAGTACTTCAGTGGAAAAAATGCCCTGTTGTTTTTTCCTTCTCTGCTTGTGGTTTGACTGAGGGTCTTTATGTGTTGCTTGTGTGGGCCCATCATGGTGCTTACAGTCAACACTGCAGTCACAAAAGTGCGTCCACTTTTCCACAGAGGTACTGGGCACATCCAACAGTTTCCTGTAAATAACCGGTCCACTACAAACCACAGCTCAGCTCTTGTTTTTCTGTCCAAGAAAATTTTATAGCAATACTGTAATAAGCTAATTATAAAAGGTTCTGCTTGTTCTGGCAATGTCCATCTCTTTATGCAGTGTAGTTAATTCTAGAAACTAATTTATATCAGTCAGTTAGGATTTGTTATATCAGATATTAATTAATCACAAAAGATACACCAATAATTCAGCTCCAGATTAAGATCAGTTGATTTCCATCCAGTATCCAGCAGATTGCAAACTGGAAACTTTAATATTTTACCTTGCTGTGAATGAACCAATGTTAAGCGCTACAAGGTCACACTAACAACAACATACACAGCTATTGAGGAAAGAGACTCAAAGTTAATCACTTTCAGTATCTGTGAACTTTTTTAAAATTGAGCTAGAAGAAGCACAGAGATATAAGAAGCTCTTAAATTGTATTTTCTACATTTCAAAGCAAAGTTGTCGTGTTACTACTTAGTAAAATCCTGTTTTACAGTCTCTGCTCTCACACAGTGACGTCACCTGCTGTTCTTGTTTAATATTTTAGTTCTTAAAAAGAAAACAAAATTGTAAATTGACTACATTCATATTGGTGCATTTCTAATTATATACAATGTGTTTATGTCTGTGTATTTTTGAGGATGTCTTTGTTACTGTATTTAAATTCAGGAGAACGCATTATAACATACAAAGACTGGATATTCTCCATCCTCTAAGCTGCACAATCTACACTACGACATCGTCTGTCGATGCCCTATTGTCATCAGGTTTTCATTTTAAAATATGACTTCAACTTGTTTTCTCCCTTTGGCAAAGGCTTCCTGAATCTTCAAAAGCTCTGTCTCTCTGTTCGGGGGGCCTCACTGAAGCCGCCGAGTGAAGAAAATACACAGTTGCTGTTTTCAGAGGAAGTCCAGAAAGCAGTTTAAATAAGAAACCCACACTCTGCTTGTCACTTTCAACTCCTGCTGGAGAGACTGATGGAAACTCGTCACAATGATTGACGCGCCGCATGAAGCTTGAGGTCGGAGACAGTTAGCAGCAGCACATTTGAGTGCTGGTGGAATCTGCATGAGCACCTGGAAGCAATTGTGTTTACCTCCTAGGAATATTTATGCGATGGTGAATTATTCTGAGCGTGTTCCGAGTGTTTATTTCTGTACTGATGTCCTGGCTGCATTGGCAGAACAACTGCACGGCCAACTCCTGCTATAGAGGGTCTTTTAAAACACGGCTGCAGAATTAGTGTGGGAATTTTACTCTTGTTGACAGCGCGAAGGCAAATTTAGGCCAACCGTTTCCCTCGTTATGGTAAAGTCAGCCCTTCTACGCCTAAAAGCGCCTCTTTTTATATATGCTGCTCCATGTCCAAACACTGTTAGAGCCCCATAAAACCCCTCCATAATATTTTCATATCTGTCATCTCACTCTCTGCTGTTAGAAAGTAGCTAAAGGGAGAGGAAACTGCTTTTGTTTGTGGTATTCATTCCCATCATAACACATAATCCCCAATTTCCCATGGGTGTCTTTGTTGTGATGACATGTGGCACCAAGAAAAACAGGCAGTCTGCATGAAACCCAGTGCTCTGGTGGGTTTGTTTTGTCTAAGTGGACAGGACTCAAGGAGAGCGTTTTGGTATTTTTTGGATATATGCTTGTTTTCTCTGCGCAGATGTACAGAGGTTTGTACATTTTAAAGGAATCTGAGAAGCTTTATCTCATGACACAAGCTGTGGTCTTTTTCAGCAAAAACCATTCGAGACATCCGTCACTTTCAGGAGAGCTAGACAAAGTCTGTACAAAATTTGCTTTGAATAAACAGTCACAACTCATTAATTAGTCGGGTTGAAGTAAAATCCAGACAGACATGCAGACAGGGTGAATGCAGTAAAAAAAAAAAACAACATATTTTTAAAGATCTCTGCAGGTTTTATTTTTACTGATTTGAAAATAATCGAGTGGTTTCTAATAAAAGCCTAGTCAAGGATTTTATCCTCCCCCTAGGATAAATGATAACTTAACATACCCCTTGTCTCCTTGTAAAATATCTTTCCAATCACTTGAGTTAACTGACCAACTTTAACCTTCCAATAAACAACAAATGTTTTTTCAGCCTTTTCTAAGATTTTTTAATACACATAAATTACTCTTCTACTCACAGCACAAGTGTGTTAAAGAAGACCAGCTGTGATTTTACTAAGATTTAAAAGGGGTTTATTTGTGGGCTAAAAACTTTGGTTATAACCATTGTGGCTGCATACATGGAAAGTTCCTACTTCTTCAGAAGTGTGTATCTTCCAGTAAAGCCTAATCTGATGAGAGTTTTATTTTTTGTTTTTGCTACTGGACACAACATTTTGCTTAGCCTGAAATTCACTCTAACTCCACAAAACAAAAGTTGTTGGACCAAGTAGCGTTTCCCTGTTGCTGCTGTCTTCTTCCCTTTTCCTGTTTGCTTCTGTGATCTAAACATCCCCAGAAAAGTTTCTGGTTTGTAAAAGTTTCTCCAACTTTCCGTCTTGAGTACACAAAGCTATAAAGATGAAGATGGATTAATGTGTGCTTCACCTCATGTAAGCTTCCTTTTATTGACTGCAAACATACCTGAGAGCCTCACAGACTTTAGATGTGCGGCATATATTAGTGACAGTGAAATATTTTGAAAACCAATCAAAATGTAGGACATCATCAAAGCTGAGGAGAGGGAAACAAACAGTTTTGTTCAAAAAAATCTGGATAAGGGGAAGAGCAGCCATTCCAGACTGAATGTACATAGAAAACCTACTGACTGATTATAGTTGTCTTTTTATTTTGTTTATTTATTTTTTCAAACGACCATGCAACACCCAATCCAATAGTGCTAGGGGTGGTCCCCACTTCCTCCGTGAAGTAAGTGTCTTTATCAAAGACTAGCATCAAGAAAATTGATCAAATTTAACCACATTTTGCACCCAAGAAAAAGGCACTCATCCAGCTTGAATTATGAGTTTATTACTGTTTTATAATTGTTACTGTGTCTCCAATTCAACAATAAAAAAAAAGTAGCACCTAAAAGCACAGAGGTTCCTTCAGGCATTTGTATGTCTAATGCATGTCTTGTAGACATTTAATCTACTCTTTATTTTGGTTTTAAGCAGATACTCACTAAATATTCACTGGAGCAACTTTAGGCCAATTTCAGCCTCTTTGTACATTTTTTTAAACATTTTAATTTATTCAGCCCAAAAATGCTTATTTGGGAGATAAAGCCACATAGTTAGTATTCTTTCTAAGTCAGATGTCAATTTTGTTGTCTTGATCATTTTTGTTTTACTTTTAAAATAAGTGCAGTGAACAGCCTTTCTCTCCACATTGATTGTAAAATACTAAACTATTTATAGCAGTCAAGTAAATCATTCTTTACGTGCAAAATGTTTTCCTGGAGCGACAAATTCAGGAACATTTTTTAAAGTCAGTGTGGCTCAGTTGAACCACCAGCTCCCCCTTTATGATATTTGCTTGATGAACATGAAAACTACCTTAAGGATTCAGAAAAGTGTTTGCATGTGTATCTGCAGCTGAAGCGGTTGTGTACCATATGTTGACGGGGGGAAGGAGGAGGGTGTCCGATGGATGGAGTGATGGCGGGGGGGAAAGGTGAAACTCCAGCAAGTGGTGTTTACCAGGAAAGAGAGTACCAGAGGACAACTGTCGGCTGCTTTAAATCTGAGACAGAAGGAAGGCATCTGAGACCGAGATGTTCCTTAGAGCAAAAACAGGAGCGAGAGACGGAAGTGGAGAATCAGGCGTGAAGACGTGACTCGGACACAGAGATCCTCTGCAGACTGACACCAGCTCCTAATCCGTCGCTCATGCAGAGATGTAGTGAAGCACTACAACTATCTGCATGACATGATTGTTTAATTTTACTACTACAATCCATGCCTTGTTTATTTATTAATAAACAATTGCGTGTTTAGCAGTCACGCCTCCCTGCGCAGAAATGCAAGCAGGTTTTGCGAGGGTCAAAGGTGATCTTTGTTGAACTACACCAGTAGATTTATGGGCTTCAGCCAATCTGGAGACTGGAGGTCACATGCTGATTTTATTTCACGCCCTAACCAACGCACACACAAAGAAATTAATGACACAAATACGAGATGATGCCATGCATGTGTGTCTTCGTTTGGAAGGGTCAGATATAGCAGGCAACAAGACTCATCTGTGAGCTCTCCAGCTGGCTTTGGGGACGATGCACAGCCAACACATTTAAGACAGAGGACAAGAGACGTTGATCAGCAGAGATGTAAGCTGCGGACCGCAGATTGCAAAGGGCAAAGTTGGGCCATGTTGTCCCGTGTCATTAATACCCCATCAGGATAAATGCAGGATTTGAAAACAGTCAGACTTGGATGGATGAGAGCAGAGAAAAATAAAGAGAAAAGGTTTTTCTCCAGGTGATCCTGTTGCCCTCATTTACCTCATATACATTCATTATCTCTCTCACTTCCGCTGTCATGACCTAAAGAGTGCTTATTCAAGCCTAATCAAGTGAGTTTACATTAATTTAGAGCTCAACTATTTAGTTTATTCACTAACTAAATGGAGTGGACACTCCATTGCCACTCCAGGGCAATGGAGTGTCCACTACTCCATTGCCCTGATTTGCCTGTTTGTTTTCCATGGCTGACACAGGGCTTATTTAGGAGATAAACTTCTTTATCAATCTCTAAAAGGGGGGAAATAGTATTGCTGTGAAAGCTATTGCATAAGAAGAAAAAAGATTTAGGCCTTACAGTTTGACCTTTCCTTCTTTTGCAATCATTTCTAAAAAGCAGAGCTGTGGTGTGTGAGCTGGAGCAGACCTTATCATAAAAGAGGAAAGTTTACAGATAAAAGTGAAGCCAAATTTGCAACAGACATTTTTCTTCCTTATAACGATCTTGCTTTTTATGAAAATATAAGAGAAAAGAAAGAAAAGTAGTAGTTAAAGTAAGAAAAAGCACTTTGGCATTTTGGGTACCTCCTGGGAAGTCCTCATACGGCCATTTGAGCTTATTAACTGCAGCTAGTTCAAATTTCTGAACAGTCGAACAATAAAACCTTTGTCCAGATTATATGTCAAGAACAAGCTGCAAGAACAGACTGGTGTCATTTTGTCTGGAAGAAGAAATTTATCTTTTCTTGCAAATGATGTCCTGGTTTTAGTCATTGAATGATGTTAAAGTTTGCATCTAAACTTAGCGCTAAACTAAAAGTCTCTTTCACTTTTTTTCTAACAAGCCTGGCCCGAAATTACAATCTCTGTATTCAAAATACTCAATCAAATCTGGTGCATTTTTTTTTACACTAATGTTTAATGTGTGATAGTAATAATATTTATTGAACATAAATATTTTCAGAAAATATATGGACTACTCAGTTGGATTCTCTTTTTACAGATTCTTTAAAGCACGGTTTGTAATTTGTGGATTTTTTTTTTTTCTGTTCATAAACAGAAGTGTTTTCATACTTTTCTCCATAAATATTGCTAAAACTTTCGTCTTGTCTATACTCTTATGTATTGTCATTTCATGAGCTTGTTACAATTCTATTATACTTGTTACACTTCTATTAACACATTATATGGATTCGCTGATATTGAGAAATATCTGTTCTGCTACTTGGAGATAAATTCATTATTCCTTCTCATAAATTTAGATATTAGAAGTGATCCTGAATCAAACTTTGCATACCACTGTAATTGGAACTATAACATATCCTGCCAGCAGTCTTGTTCTTCATCCCACTAAGCAGAATAAACTTGACACATTTGATCTCTTACTGCACCTGGATATTCGACCATAATGGATGCTTTCAGAAACTCCCGCAGGAGGAAATCTATTTGGATTCACCATGTTTGGTTTAGTTTAATGTCTTATTGGCTTTGCATGAGAAAGGTGCTTGCACACAAAGTTTCCTTTGTTGGAAGACCCACATAATTTTACTTTAAACCTGCAGCAACTGATTTATGAGGCTGGAACGGTTCCGGAAATAAAAACATAAAATATTTTTGAAAAGAGCCACCGCTTAGAGTGGACGACGTGGGCTGTAAATCACATTCAAAGTGACCACAAAGTGAATTTATTGTAGTGACGTATAAGTTTATCCGCAACACCGGTTGATCTGGGATTTTGATGAAGTCCAAGAACCTGTCTGATGGTTAGAGAACGGTTTACGCCCACAAGTACTTCAGAAAGAGGCTGAAACATGATTCACATCTTGGAGCTTTTCTTCCAAAACACCTCAAATTGATTTTAAATGTTCAGTAAGCATTTGTGTTAATCCAAATACCCGAATTAGAGCTTTTGTTATTAAACAACCAAACAGACATGTCATGCACTTGAATTTTTATTCTCCCTTTTATCCTCTCATGGAGAGGGAGTTTGGATTTAAGGCCAGCTGCTGCTCAGGTGGCTTGCCAGGAACCTGGAAGAGCAGGAGAGCAAAAGTCTGCTTCACATTAGGTTGGAAGAATAAATCCTATTACATCAAATATTAATCATATGTGTGAGGAAATGAAATTTACTCGACCGATTCTTACACAAACATAGATGAGCACTTAAATGATTTCGCCATCATTTTTGCTTTCAGTTTCTTATGTCGTTGTTTCTTTTGCTGAATTGTTTTAATTTAATGACAATGAAGGGCTTTCAAGAATGAACTTCCTATACAAGTGATACTTACGTTACTTCAATCATGATTAGGTTGGACTTTGACTAGGACATTCCAAATGCTTCTTTGTACTGGATTTGCATTGCACCAGTGATACAAGTCGTTGCCCTTCTGCATAAGACACATACACTTGATAACCAGAGTGGTGACGGGACATTCTCCATCAGGATTTTCTGGTATAGATCAGAATTTATGGTTCCATCAATAATAGGAACCGCACAAACTATCCAAAAAAGTTCTTCCTTTGTTTCATCACTCTAAGAAGCATTTTCCCAAATCCTTTGGGATCATCAAGATATTGTCTGAGTTCTAGCTTTTGCCTGTGAACTCTGCCAAGATGCAATTGTGACCTTACCTGGGACTTGTAGTGTTTTAGATTTCTTAGTTTTCCTGTATGAGTTGCTGATGAGCTCTTGGGGTAATGTTGGTGTGTTGATCACGAGTCTGAAAAGCTTCACAATTTTTCTTTGTTTCCTCCATTTGTGGTTAATGGTTGTTCCTTGTACTTCTTTGTTGTCCCAAACCCTTAGAAACAACAGACTCATAGTTGAATTTGTTTATCATCTGTTGTTGAATTACTTTAGATCAAGACATGATGTTGCATTTTAAGATCTTTCTGCCTACTTCATGTTGTCAGACCGGTTCTCTTTAAGGGATTTCTTGATTCTAAGGGACAGAAACTGAACCAAGAGATTAGGCTAATGTGGCCAAGTCACAATTTAACAAACAGTGGATTATTTTTCACATAACTTTGCCCATAATGAATGAAATGATTTGAAAATTACATTTTGTATCTATTTGGTTAATTTTAAGAGCTCTATATCTTGTCATGTAATTTAGTAAAGTTGATGTGTTATAAGATAGTCCCTTAAATGACTGAATGTGAACTGAAACGTCAGACTCATCCCAGTTCTTCGCCGACTGAGTGAAAGGCTCGACAGCCATCCCAGCCATGCGCCCGCTCCAGGAACCCGAGCAGCCAATTTTACCAAACAAGGAGGCCAACAATCAGATAAAGTGACACATGACCCGCTCCTCTAGAGTTCACATTGGGACAAGCCTGCACCTGCTACAGGGGCAGCATAAAAAAAAACCACACAAGTAGATTTAATACAGCACGCTGTCTTAGCTCATTGATGAAAATGTTTATTTTTAAAACTGGTAACGTCACAGCGTTCAAAATCTCAACAATGTTGGCATCAATGTTTCAAAATACTCTAATATGACAGGTTAAAATTGTCTTAGAAATACTCCTGGTACCCAGAGTTGGATCTAAGCAGACGATCATCCTTAAAAGAAGCAGATTTCAGACTATTTTTTTGATATTCATGACTTTTTTTTATTATTATATTCCTTTATTTAACCAGGTAGACCCCGTTGAGATCTAGATCTCATTTTCAAGAGGGACCTGGGCAAAAAAAATTGCAATACATAGCAACCTGGTTACAAGATAAAAACAAATAAAAGACTTAATGGTCGGTCTTAGAGAAAGCAGAATTGTAGTCTGCAACTTGTTTTGTAAACCAGAAGAATTTCGTAATTTTATCAACTGACTTTTCTAATTTGTCACTTAAGGGGTTGTTTCTAAGCTGTTTCTGCGAACAATTATAATAAGAAATATGTCACAGAAATGACATTTTTACTGTTGCATAAGGTAAATTTGTTCCCGTCTTTGTGATTGCAATCATATTACCAAAACTGAAGCACAGTAAAGTAGGGCCAGATCCACATGAGTTTACTTTTGGCTCATACCTTGTGGGAGTTCTTTTCTTTCTCTTAATATATGAAATAAAATGTTAAAAATCACATTTTATTCTAATTTCAACAAACACTATTGAAAAATTTGAAAGCTAACGAACAGTGACATTCAACAATGACATGCTCTTTCAACACTCCTCATCCAAAGTTTTAACATGTCCTTTTTTAAGACATTGGAAGTTTTAAAGGACATGTTTGGAAATGAGTCTTTTTAACACATTACCTCTCCCTCCTCCCCCACTTGAATCTGACATAACTCAAGCCTCTTAAAATGTACCCTGAAGATGAAGAGATTGGCTGACACCTCTGATTTCCATGGCTATCAGAGCAAGTTGGATGATTTGCAGTTTTTCCCTGTACCAACCCTTGCAGAGTTGATGAAAGAAAGAAACACACAGTGCCCTGATGCTTGTATCAAAGATTCCGGTCCTTTCTGAGGAAGTCTAAAAGCTGTGATTATTTGCTCCAAATAACCACAGCTTTTCTCTTTCCCTTGGAACTTTCCCCACCTGGATTTTCCATACTGGTATTTTATCTTTTATTGAGGTAAAGGTATATGTGAGAGTCAGTCTATATAGTTTTATAGCTACTTTTTAGTCATTAGTCAGACTTTTGGTATCACATACCCCTGGTTTTACTGGTTTCAGGAAAGTTCTGTTAAACTTGTGAAAGTCTTTATATCCCTTGAACATTTTGCTGTTTTCCCACATTGCAGCAGCACTGTTTACGGTGCTGTTTTGGGATTTTATGTGATAGGTCAACACAAAATGGCAGACAATTAGTAAGAGAAAGGAATATTAGGAAATTCTTTTGATTACTTTTTCAAAATTGGAACGAATTATGTGCCCTTGTTATCAACTCAGTATGTAAATAAAATCCAGTAGGACTAATTGCCTTCATAAGTGACATTGTGAGGAGATAGTCAATTCACTGAAATATGTCAATTTCCCTTTGGGATTGATAAAGTTCATTCATTCGTTCGATCATTCATTCATTCACTATTAATTTAGGCTTTGTGAATGTCTCAGAGTTGCTTGAGAATAGAATCTGTGGGCTATTTAGCAAAGATAAATTGTGAACAAGTTTCAGCTTATAGATTTGCATAGTTCGTAGAGACAAATTCAAAAGGGTTGCTGCTGTAACTGCAACAAAAGTTGCTTCTACAAAGGATTGACTTATGTGAATATACCTGCACTCTAAATTTTTCTCATTTTATATTTTAGTTTTTGCAAAGGCACTGTAATGTACCCAGAAATGTAAAGTTCACAAGTCTCAGAGAGGCATACACAAAAAGTGGTATGTGAAGTGAGTGAGCTAAAAATTGCCTTTGAGGAGTTCAGGACAGTGAAGAGCTCAGACATATTGGTTCTGGTTATTTTTGTGTATCGGACTGGATTTCTTTGGATCGGTGTTAAAAAAAAATTTAATTTTCCCAGCACAAGGAACAACAGTTACATGTATAATATGTAGAGCTTATGTGTATAATTCTTCACACTGTTTAATGTTTGGTCAGTGTAACAAGTCCTTTTTTGTGCCATTTGCAAGGTACGTTTTTATGTAATCGCCTTTAGATCAGATTTGTTTAGATGGCTGAGGAGATAAATTACAAAGAGGTGCCTTGTACTGAAGGTAAGACAAGTTTGCTGACATAGCGCCATCTATAAGCTAGGCAATTCAAAGAGCTTTACAGGAAATCAAAGGGAAAGCAGGAAGAAAATACGAAAGCGTGGGCATAAAAGAATATTGACATACAAGAGAAATAAATGTTACTAACAGGGAACAGAGCGTTTCATTGTTCTTTTTATCACCAGCCGCTTCATAAAAATCCGATAAAGCAGTTACTACCTTTTAGCCTTCTCAGTTTTCCTATTTCCACTCATCTGTAACGTTCTCAACCAGCCACAAGCATGTAATCTACCCCGGGATCAGCCAATATTGTGCAGCACCACTCAGAAAGTGGTTAGTCGCTGCAGGACTTCATGCTGTCTCCTCGGTTTCCGATGCCGCTGTAATTTGCCTGTCTGTTTCAAGTGCCAGAAAAAGATGCGAGAAAAACCAGGCCTGGCCCAAGGTGAGAGCTAAAAAAACCCAGGGGTGAGATACCTGCAAATAGGTTCAAAGTAGCAGTAGTAAAAAATTTATATTGGATTCAGCTTGGCCGAAGCAGCATAGAGAAGCAAGAATGGATTTTAGTTTAAATAAGACTCAGGAGAAAAGTGTGGGACCCTTTCCAGGGCAGTTTATCTGGGTTAAAGATTCCTTTTGAATATTCGCACCATGTTTTCCCAAGCATGGTCCACACATTGTCTTATTTAACAGCCACACACATACACACACATATATATATAATGCAGTTTAAAGTCATGGTGATTACTGTGCTTCTCTCTGTGTGCCTTTATAGTTGAAGGCCCTCTCCATCCCCAAGTCTCCGCGTTTCGCTCTAACATGTTCCAGAACATCAAACTAAAACCACATTTTATGAATGAATAAAGCACAAAGAGATAAAAGAGTATTTCTTACCCCCTTTCAGACCACCATTCACCCAACGTAGTCTGGTCCTGAATGAAACAAAAACGCCGGAATACCCCTGTCAAATTACCACTCTTCTACATGAAGTTTATCACATTAAAAGGCCCCAAATTGATGCATGAAACTCTGAATGTTAAAGGTGCTTTGTCTTAATGTTTGGGTGGAGGCCGCTGTAGGTCATGCGTGTGTGGGTTTCACACATCTCTACATCTTGGGAGGTCAACAAATGGCCTCCAATCTGATCTGATCCACAAACATAACCTTCATTCTTCACTTTATACGCCACCAATGGTTACCGACCCCCACTGAAGGCAACAGCCTCCATTCATCACAGGGAGCCATTGGTTCCCACGTCTAAAAGCGGTGATTAGCTCAAAGTTTCCTGAGGAGATCTCGAACTAAGAGCTACTGAAAACACACATGTTGAACCTCCCTCTGAGCCCAAACCTAGACTGTAGATTAGTGTGTAAAGAAACCATGATTTTTCTTGTCCATGTGAGTCTGTTTGCTCAAAGCTCTCTTGGGTACCAAAATCCAAGCATTTGTGGTTGCAGATCCTGCAAGTGAGAAAATAACAAAGAACAACACAGTTTGGTTTGGTTTGTTTATTTGTTGAGATCGGAACACAAATACATTAATTTTGTAAGGGACGAGATAAATTTAGCCATAACTCCATACCAATAACATCTCCTTATTTTTTTCATCAGACATCTTTTATCATTACTGTAGATTTGGCTACAGAAATGAAGGGATAAACTCCACATATGACTTATCAAACTTAGCCTACTCTAGTCAGATCTTGGTAAATCTGGTGACTGGAAATGGTTAATATTTAAATACACTTCCACATTTTCATGGGCGTAGATTACAGAGTTCTTCCAGCGGATACAAGATGGACTTATTTCTGCTTCAATAGACCCGAAGTGCCACTGTACAATCTGAACACATGTTTCCCTCATATGCTCCAGCTTCCAAAATCCCCACTGCACAAATACATCAAAATGCAGTTATTCATTTTGGCATAAGTTCATAATATGATTTGGAAGGTAAAGTGGACTTAACAGCCACTCATCGCTCTATATTAAAAAGTCTCTTCAGTTTTCAGACAGGGTTGCACAGACTCTTTCAGTCTCCAGGTGCTTGTCCAGATCTTTGACTTAAACACCTGGAAATTAATCACACAGTTCACATTCATAAAGTGATGTTGGAGAAAATAAAGCAGACATTCTCCTGAGAAGTCTTGAACTTGGTCTTATAAGCCCCCGCTTACACAGAGTCGGTTTTCAGTGACACTGTAATATTTTTGTTGGGATCTAGCCACTTGTTCTTCAATGATTGTAGTCTCTCAGACTCACGCACGGACAGATTACAACAAAAACAATAACAAATGGTGTTTTACTCAACCTGGTAAGTTTAACACAATTTCTGATACGGAATATGTATGTGTTAGATCAGCACTTAGTTCATCTGAGACGGGTTGCTAGGAGTCAAAATCACATGCGTGTTTAGACGACATGCTAAAATCACAGCGCCATTTAGTGGTCAGGCATGACTTGACCACTAAATTGCGATCTCTTCTAAGCGTGAAACTTTTATCTACATCCAAAAATATCAGCAGACTCTGGACAACGGTCTTCTGTAAACGTAGAATAAAAATATTTCCTTTTTTCTTTTTAAGCCTTTAGCTTACAGCTGTGACACAGCTTTGCTTAGCCGTTGGTAGATTTGTGCAATAAAACTAAAAGAGTGAGTTAATTATGAACTGAAGAAAAATCATCGACAAAATATAACCGTCAATGAACAGGAAGTTGTGTGCTGCTAAACATATGCAGCTTTGTTCTATTTTTGGCTAGAAAATCTCTGACAAAGTTTGATTTTCTCTTCATAATTTATAAATTAATTTGATTCTGTTTGTATTTATTTTTGAACTATTCCCATCAATGTAGAGCGCCAAAGCCAAAGGAAACATCTTATTTGAATAACAGAGATGTCACAGACTTTGTCTTTGTTTTCACACAGCAATTATAATTTTGTCAAACAGAAAGTCCCAGAGAAAAAGAAAAAAGTTTAATTTACAGTCTTCATCAAACAAAATGAAAGGTTTTTCTATTATAATTAATTTTGATTACTCTTCTATTAAATGTGTTCCAAACATGTTAAATTATAGAATAATGCTCAAAAATCAAAAGCTAATTTGAGCCAGAAGGTGAAAATTTCAGAGCAGTTCTCTGATTTCTGTAAAACATCCATGACTTGATTAATTTACTTGTCACAAAAGGAAATTATGCATAAATAACCTTGGAAAGATCCAAGTAAAATCTAAACTTAAACAGATAAACAACACCAGTGAAAGGATGGTAATTAATTTAATATAACAAATTACTTCAACAGTAATTAACCTGTAGATCTTCTTGGTAAACATTTCAGTGTTGACAGAGGTTTCCCTGCTGCTAAACAACATTTTGACTGTGTAAAACTAAGACTTTTTCTGACTGCAGGGAGAATGTAATGTTGACTTTGCAGCACTGAAAAGCTTTTTTATCCAACATCTTGGCCACCCATTTCAATTACTGCAGGCAATCCTGGGCAGGGCAATATGGCCAGTATGCAAATGCATAAATATACAGTGACAGAAATTAAGAAAATTAGGTAACATAGCAATAAATGTAGTCATTCTACTTGTAGTAAGATATCATTTTATTTCAGTGTGTTGCAGACAAATATTTCCAGCTGTTCTTTTTTGTTTTTGAACATGGCATATCAAAATAAAAAAACACTACTGGTTTCTACCTAAAAACCTTTGTCATCTACAGTATAGTCTCTCCAGCTACTTTTGTGTTTATTGGTCTTTTCCCGGTGGGATCACCTTGGAAAACCTCCAAAGAGATGTACCCAAGAGGCATCCAAATAAGATGCCTGCACCTAGCGATATGGAGCCTGTAGGGTTGTCACATGTGTTCAGTGTAGAATGTGGAGGGGCACATCAGGACAGTTTTCACAGGAAAAAATAAAATATAAAGAGAAAAGCAGGAGTTGGGAGTGATTTCTTACTATTGAGGAATCATACTACTCAGCCTCCCTGGAAAGGCTTGTTCTAGAGTGTTGGAAAAGCGGCTCTGACTGATTGCTGAACCTTGGACTCAAGAGGATCAGTGTGACTTTCATCCCGGTCGTTAAACTGGACTAGATAGATGGGGTCGTGGGAGTTTTGTTGTCAAGTCGTCATATGTTTTGTCCTTCATGGTATTTTATTGGGGGTGCTGCTGTAATTCAGGGTACCTGAGTTTAGATACCACATCAGACAAAAAGCCAAGCTTATTCCAAATGTCAATTGATCTGGTTTGTGGTTTGTCACCGATATCAAGGTGAAGCTCTCGATAGGCGCATGTCTGGTTTGGGAACTTATTTTCTAATATTTTTAGATGTAACCCTGATCCAACACAGCTGAATCAAATAAATAGCTCCTTACCAGGCTTATGCCAGATTTAGTGGCTTGCTGAAGATGAAATTCAGTCATTTGATTCAGTTGTATTGAGATCCCTACACTGTGAGATAAGTTTGTAAAGCTTGAGTCAAATGTGGAGTCTTTCATTTCAAAGGTTTTTTGAGGACAAAGCTGTAGGTGGCTTTAGTTTTGTACCGTCTGTTTCTGCAGTTAAGAGAAAAAAAGCGTCTTTTTTTTGTCTTTAGATAAAGCCTTACTGGGATTAAGCTGCATGAGCTCCTGTTATATTTTTTTTCAATGTTCAAGCTTTAGATGATTTAATCAACATATATTAGCTTTATTTACAGGATGTTACAAAATGCTGAAGCTGCAGACTTTAGTTACATTTTAAAGAATATTTATTATTTCTTCTTCAGTGATCTGTTTTCCTGTCCTGTGTGTAACTGTGGAGCTGAAGAAAAATAGAAAAGGGTTATGAAAACACGTTTCACAACAGACCAATAAAAACATTTTAATAAAGGGTTTAATACAAAGCATGATTATTTACCTGCTTAAAGGTCGTTATTTTTAGAAGATACATTATATCTAACAAACAAGCCTCATTGGAATGCCTATTGTAATTTATTGAATATGGCTGTACTTTACCAGACTGAACAATGTGTTTAACATCATTGGATACCTGCTCAGTGTTTCTGTAGCAGACTGTCAGACAAACTACCTGCAAGATGTCAGAACAGAGAACTCACAGCCTTCTCCCTGTGCTCTCAATGAGTTTCTATCCAAAAGTTGACTTCCTGAGATTTTTATAGTCAGCACCAGCAAATCTCATATGAAAAAGTTTAAGGCATTGCCACCCAGCTTCAACTGACAAACTACATGCTCATACCAATCAAAAAAGTGTAAAAAATAATTCAAATTCTTTGGTGCTCAGCCATTGTACATCTTCAAAGTGCCACCCTGTTGTCCTGCAACTCTTACAGGTGTTAGTGTCTTATTCTCAGTCAGATTATCTTTGCAGGAGAACGATGTTTCCTGTGTGTCCATGACCACATTTCAGCAGGGTGATGGAGAGCATTATTCACAGTAGAAAGACCTCAAAACTTTAGTATCTTATACTAGATTATTAATGAATCCTAGACATTCAATAATGGGGAAATATCTGTAGAACAATATTTCAAAACTGAAATCAAGAATGTGAGGAATGTGTGTTAAAGCGTCTTCAAAAAGTCACAATCACTGACACTGACGCAGTTTCAACTTTACAGTGATGACCAAGGTACTTATTTGATCTGTGAGTTCAGTATCCTCGTCTCTTTATCTGATTCTACCCACAATAAGGCTGAACAGAAACCATCCGAGCGACTGAACCTCGTCTGACCCGGTGGGAGATGCAGGGCAGCTGGAGAACCAATCATCGCCACGTGAACCACATCCGCTGTCTCTTTCTCGTTCTGTCGCTGTTTACTTCCACAGCATGTGTCCCCCATCTTACTCGGCCAGAAAAGGCTGAGCTGGTGAACGACGACAGATCCAGGAGACGGCCAGGCAGAAGTTGTTTTGTTTGAGGAAAAGAGGCTTAGCAGCTGTCAGCGACGAGACAAACAGACGGAGGGGGAATCCTCACGCTAATACAGTCTTACATCAGTTACCAGCAACACAAATCTTTATGAGCGAATAAATTATTTCTTGGACAAATACAGGAAACAAGTCTCTTAGCGATTTTAAACAAAAGTTTGCATGTTTAGAATAGATAATCTGGACTCAAGAGGGGCATTTTTCTCTGTCAGAATCTGCAGATATGGAGAACAGTGCAGCTTTGATGAAGGGAAACTCAAGTTTTAGTTTCTGTAATTAAAGAGGAATGAACAAAAATCCGCTCCTGGGAATTGGAAGAAATCCAAAGAAATAACAGGAATAGAGAATGCGTTGTAGAGACCCATCGCCTCCGGCTAGCAACAAGCCAGCCTTCATGATTTTTCCCATTCCTCTTGCCATTCTCCTCTTCCTCCACTTAAATTAGATTTTTTTCTGTCACAGGAGGATTCAGGAACATGTAAGAGTGGGGGGGTGGACATATATGTGTGTGTCTTTTAGAAGGAGCTGGGGGTTGATGGACAGATGGATGTAAGTCCTGCGGTTGGGCATTCAAAGTATCACATTCTTCTAGTTTCAGCTGACTCCTTATTGCCCCCAGTTGTTGCACTAAATAAAGTGGGGCCTAGAAAAAGGAAAGGTCGGGGTGTTGCTTCCTGAACTCCCGACACTTTGTTCCCTGGAAACTCTTCATTTGCCAGAAACGTCACAGTAGCTAAATCAACTGCTAGCGCACAAGGAGCATGAAGCGGTTTTGAGACCAAAGATTGATGTAGGACAGTCTAGTTTTAGCAGATTATTTTTATTGAAGTGGTATCTAGAAATTGTGTTGTTCAGTTTGGATCTGTTTACACAAAACATTTATTTTTTCCTCTGGTTTTCTTGGATTTTCTCACACGCATACAAAGCCAAAGAGGGTGGGTCTGCCTGCGGGCCCCCCTTTGTCAGACCTTGAACTGCGTGATTTTGTACCCCTTATATGTAAGGAGGAGCTATATGTGGAGTCTGAGATACAGTGCCTCAGGCCAACTAATAAACACACGTACACACATGCACATCTACGGTACAGTTCAGATGGAGTTCATTGTGTGCTCTATGTTGCCATCCTGTTCCCAAGGAGCCGTTCGTGTGCTTACCAGAGAGCGCTTGAGAAAGTTACATTCCAGATGCAGTTTTCCATCGTAACTTTCTCATTTTTAAGGTTTGAGTTTTCGTCACCAGTTCTGTTTTGTTATTAAAAACCATAAAACAACATTTAAAAGCCACACTTAAAATATTGCTTTCTAACTTTCCTGACATTAATTAGATATATAAGGAGTAAGTACGCTATAAAAGATAGTTGTTAGTATTTTAAGAACAATGATAGACTGTACAGAGTTGGAATTTTTAACTTTCTTCAGGATCTAATATTACCTAGTGTGGTCGGTGTGTACCCTGAAATATCTCGTTCTGTCTCTGCCTAAATGAACCGCTAACTTGTCTTGAAATATTACCGAATATTGTTTCCTTTGAACAACTTCTTGTATCTCTAACTATGCTGCTGTACTGATACTAAAAGTAGATAATTTTGATTAGTTTAGGTATTGCTTAGATGTGATGGTTCACTGATTAGGGAAAAAAATCACGTTTTTGATTTGTCAAATGGCCAATCTTGGATCAAGGGCGATCAGGCTCAAAATTACCCAGTTCCGGTCACCAGCTGATTTCTTGGTTTATCTCTAATTGTTTTTTGCCACATGTGACAGTAGTGATACGCTGGGGTTGACCTTCTGGTCCCGAACAAGTGACTGTTGTTAATGGCAGTATTATAAGTTTGGTCCCTGTGGTTTCAAACAATACCACATTTTTATTAAAAAAGGGTCTTGATCTATACATTTATTTTTAATTTGGACCAGTCTCCAAACTCTTGCTCCTTTCTTAAAAGGAGAAAGAAGAGAGAGTGTTCTTAGTTTTACATGACAGAGGTTTTTGTAGGTTTGTGTTGTCTACAGCGTATTTTGACTGTGGGGTGCCTCACGGTTCTGTACTAGGAACCCTTTTTTTCTCTCCATATCTGCTATTCTTTGGTTCCGTTTGGAGGGAACTTAGTGTTTCATTTATTTACAGTGACACTGGCATCCTACTTGAAGCTTCTCGTTAATAGTTCAATATGTAAAATATTTTTATTGATAAAAACTAAACTGAAAACTTTACACTCAGAAAACATTCAAATATAAACTACACTTTGGTAAACCTTTGCTCCAAAATAGATGTCTTTGCAGTCACATTGCAATATAAGTCTGTGCGATATGTGCGGCCTGGATGCAGTACTCAGTAGGATATTATGTTTCAGATGTCTTGCATTCACACCCTGCATGTCTGTCGTATATTTGGCCAGATGAATGAGCTCAAACTGGCCTCAGTGCACATGCCTGATGTGTATTTTGAGTGATTGAAATAATAAACCTCACACACAGTAGTGGACATATTGTATAGAGTCATAGGAAAGTTTGTTAATCTTAGTATTTTGAATGCACTTTTGAGCAATGCCATCAGTTACTGTGCATATCGTCTTGACGTTGTGCAGCTGCAGTTCTACTTGTTAAAACATAAAATTGTATTCTGCTCTGAAACTGCAGAGCTGTTTTAAAGTTCCTTCTTTAATTTGGACTCCATCTGATCACCTCTAGTGCAAACTGTAAAATACTTAAACTTGAACTGAGACTATTTTATGCTGGGAAGAGATTTATTAAAATCCATAACTTAAACATTTATTCAATTTGAGCACATAAAAAGATCATTACCCTGCTGTTTCTGGCATTAGGACCACCTTAAACGGGGTCCTGCTTGAAAACTGCTGTACCTAGAGAAGTGAAATCTTGAATGAATGATTATGCTGATTAAAAAGTAGTTTGTTATATGTTCAACTTTTGCTTGTCAAAGCAAAAAGCAGTGATTCTGAAAAATGTCTTCCTAATGTCTCCTTCTATTAGATCCTCACATCTGCTTAAAATCAGGCAAAGTTTTACTATTGAGTTGTAAACTCTATACATACTTAAAATAATCAGGAGCTAGGAAGAGAGAGAAAGCAGAAATAAGGACTTTTCCTTGCTTCTTATAGTTATAAATCCTTCTCTGGCTCACGCATTGCCCAATTAAAGACAAATGAACAGCAAAACTAACAGCAAGGACGATAAGTCTGTATTTCAGCATTTAATGTTCTGCTCTGGAACAGGAATCTGAACTATGTCTGCAATTACTGTATTCCAGCTAGACTGTTTTTCCCATTAATCCCTCGAACTGATCCAGTTCTCCATCAGTTTGTCATCACCCACCTTCGTTCGGCCTCAAATCTGCCACTCAGGACCAATCACACGCCCACATTTCAGTCAATCTGACGCCTGCTCCTTCAGAAGTTGCCAAAAAACTTGTTGGCATGCGGTCTGCCGCTGTCAAAGTCTCAAAAAATACGGTGGAGCGAGGGTGGTGCCTGCTGATCCACATATTGTAACACCCATACCTGCACTTTAAATGCCAAGCACATAGAAGGATAATGAACAAATATACACCTTATTCAAAATCCTGCATCTTTAAACATATTTCCCTTTTTTTATTATGCTTTTGAAATGGGTTTTTAAGTCACTGCGTTTTATTCCTCTTTATTGTTACTTCACATCTCCTCCCAACTAAAACCCAGAGATGTCTTGTACAACAAAAAATCAAAATGTATTTTTGTGGAAGTAAGCCAAATTATTAATTGTGGATGTCATTAACATAAACATCAACTGTGTGAGTTAATAAGATTGAATCTGCTAACGAAGGACTGAATCTGTTTCCAACGAGTTAATGTCGTGTTACACACGTCTATCCACTTATTGCCACTTTTTTAATCGCCAAAAAAGTTTTCTTGAAACTTAAACATTCAAACATACTTGATCATTTTAACAAAGACCCTAATTTGGAAAGTATGGATTTTGAAATGGATTCAGCCTGAGCCAATCATCATCTTGAGTTTACTTTAGCTGTTCCTCTACCACTTCCGTAATCCTTTGGCTCCAAAACCATTTATAGGATGTTGATGTTGCGTAAAGGAAGGAAAGAAGGATTAAAGTGGGAGACGTGGAGGAGAATAAGCGAGCTCTTTGATATAGCTGGCAGAGTCAGGAAATGATTAGGCTGCTACAATAACGCCAATAATGACAATAGAGAAAACATGTCTGCAGCCACAAGCACTTAGTGTCAGGAACTCTGTATGGTTCCTATTTCATTATGAATGCAGGGGAATATGGAAGTTTTTAAATGTTTCAGAGTCGTTTCAGTCCATAGAGAAGCAAACTGAACATTTATTACTCTAACTTCTTGGGCTCATTGTTGACATTAGTGCTTTATATTAAAGACTGCTTTAAAGGACCCTTAATAATTCCAATGCTATACAGTAGAAGTAAATGTGACTTCATGCAGCTAGCATTACATTACATTTTTTTTAAATCCAGATTTAAGAATTTATCTTCCAATGTTGATTCAAGCTGATTATGCTTCCAGATCAAGATTAATAAATTTCCTGAGCTTTTGCACCCTCCTGTGTAAGCACAGGGGTCAATGTTAATGTAGCCACATGCTATCTGTGCGTGAGCTTGTCTAGACGTGCTATTTGTCAAATAAATGTTTAAAAATATTGGCAATTTATTAATTGAATATTCTCTTTTTTTCCCTAAATGACAGTGTTGCTTTTTAATTTATTTGTAAAGTGTTTTGAATCCAACTATAACTTACAATTGTTACAAAAATACACTAAGATGCTTTTAAAGCAACTCATCAATATTATCTTCAGCTTTCAGGAACCGACTGTGTTTCAATCTTTGAAAGCAGATTTCTTAAAGTATCTTGACACACAGATTTGCTCAGCTAATTCTGTTCTGCCAGACAGGGTAATGCTGTTAGCTTCACTGCTGTGCCTCATTGTCCTCATGTTTGCTTTGCTAATTAGAAAAAACACAATGTTCAGTCTATTCCTCACCTGTTTGCTCTGTTTTCTGCATGTTTTTAGTTGCTCATCTCCTCACTGGTCACTTGGAATTGGCCTCAGTTCTCACAAAACTGTCTCTTAGTGAAAAAAAACATCTCTGTAAAGTAACAGCATATAAATTGATGCACATCAGCATCTGTACAGCAGTGATTCATGTTCCTGCTTCAGCATGGGATCTTGCAGCAGATGGACGTTGGCTCGGGGGCAAATAATTTATTTCCTCGTCCCTTAGCAGCACTCCTGCTATATATCACTGCGTTCCTCCTCTATCAGCTGCAGAAATCTTTTTACCAGGAAGGCAGACTTTCGAGTTGCAGCCACGATAGTGTTAGACGGGAGCGATGGGGGCTCGGAGTCAGTGTGTGAAACTTGTGAAATAAAACCTACTGTATGTTGTAAATTCAGCACTTTTTTTTAAAGGCCTTTTCATTATTTTGGGAATAAAAAGTCATAAAATCCCCAATTTGCTTTCTCCTTGTCTCTGACATGCTGATTTAGGAGACTTGTTCCTCTCTGTGTCTCTGCAGGGCCTCCAGGAAAACGCGGACGCATCGGAAGAAGAGGGGAACCCGGTAAGCAAAATCCATCACCCATTTCATTTCGTTCTCTTCCTCTCCTCTCTTTCACCACTCACTTCTTCTTTTCCCAGTAAACTTCTTTCCTTTTTCCGGGTGAGCAGACAGGCTCTAGCTGAGGGCTGGTAAAGGCAGTGATCCATGACTCAGGTCACAGGATGGTGGGCTGCTTGTTCTCCTCGTTGCGACCTATCATGAGCCAGCGTCGTGTTAATTTCCACCATGTGGCTGCGGTAACTTTGCCCAGATGTTAGTCGATGTCGCTGAGCGGTAGCAGCTGCAGCCGATCGACCCTAATGAGTCTCCATCGCCAGCATCGCTACTCGACGTTATCATTTCGTTTCTGTCCAAACCACTGAATGCTCATTATGGAACCAACGCAGTGACTCTTGCCAGAAGAAAGGTCACCGTGACAGATGTTCTGCAAGTTTGACTCATCTTGGTTTTAGATGTTTCTCAGGAAGTGGAGACGCCAAAAACAGAATTAGGTCATGGTATCTCATACTGCAGGAGTCAGTGGGAAGGATTCCAGTTTACCGATAAGTCATTGTTGTGGATGAGTAATAGACGAGAGCTATACTTGTGAATACGATGGTTAAGTAATACAGATCCCTCTGTCAACACACATCAAGGCAATGCTGCAGTATTGTGCAAATGTTTTCAACCAGTACTAATTTCTTCATATTCTACCTCCAATTAGAGGGAGAAGAGCTGAAAGTTTTTCTTGTGATCGCTCAGAGAAGTCAGGTTCTCCAGACTTTTTAAAGGGACAACTTGATTTAAAGGCCAGTGTGTCCGCGTGTGGCCTACATTAGATTCATTATACAACTTCAATGTGCACGTGAACAGAAGAAGTATAAAACAGAAAAAAAAATCAGAATAGCTACTCACAAACTTTCACATAGATGGAGTGACCACTGTGCATTTAAAGGAGCAAAAGAGGCTCTAATGTAGATATTCAGTTTTATCCTGCTTATAAATGTTTCAAATTGTGTTCACTCTTTCATATTTAAAAAACATTTGTCACTTATACTCAACTTATGGTTTATCATTACTTGATTTTTGTGTCTCTTTTGCTTTTGCTTTGATATTTTGATAAGCTTTATATATAAACTACAGCTAATACATTATTTTATATCATAATACGTATTGAAATGGTCTAGCTTAGAATCTATTTATACTCTGGTTCAAGTTAAGACTTCTCCATTATCTACTCATTTTTGCACTCCCTTTATGCTGACATTTGTGATTATTTTTTTTTTGATTTGGATTTTTCTTGTTTTACACTTCAACCTGGCCACTAGGTTCTGAAAAATGGTTTAAAAAATCCATCATAAGGAAAATTAGAACAAAGTTAAGTAATAAAAATGTTATGTACGTAAAATCAGCCCGATGTGTATGAGGAAACAAGTTGAATGCAAATCTTCCAAGTTAAATTAAACATATGACAACCCAAGCAAACCGAAAACAATCAGGCCCTGGAGGATAAGTTTAGGTAGATAACCAAAGTCCAAATCTTCAGCACTTCAGTCCATGCATCTAGGCGGAAGATGTTCATGATATAATAAGCAGAGTATTTTGATAGATGTCCTGTACTTGTATGGTACTTTGTCGAGGCCAAAGTGCTACCAAATCGCTTCACTAAACATTCAGTCATTCATGCACACATTCACATGGTGGCAAGATACTGAATTACAGCCACAGCCATGAACCAGGCGGGTGAAGGGTCTTACTAAAGAACACAGTGACTGAGAACCAGCAACTCACCAATTAAACTCTTACCACCTTCTCTATGTTATGTTACCATGGCAACATTTTTTAGCAAAGACATTTAATCTAATCTCATTGCATTCACTTAAAGTAGAAAGCAACAATTGTTTAAGTCTAGAAGTTGCACAGCATAGCAAACAAAAAATAATTGAATCACAATGAACAAGAAGCAGCCAAGCTCCAAAGAAAACCTTTAATAAAAAAAACAAACCCTCAAAAGCCAGGGGGACTTTAACTGAGTCCAAGAAATTTAAAAGAAATGAAGGATGACCCAAGAGTTTTGCACTGCATCAAATATGTACAAGTTGTTTTCAATCACATAATGCATTCGTCTTGTTTCCCTCCTTAAATGTAAACACACAAAACCTTGGTAGTGTTCCCAAAACAGCTGGACATGGTTATTTTTGGAAATGGCTTCTAAAACAAGATTTCAATTTGTCATGGCTTGTTTTTTTCAGTTGCAGGTTTTGGAGTAGCAGTGAGCTTTTACAGCAGGATTAACGTTTCTCTGAAAATGATCCGGGCCAGCGTTCTGTTTGTTGAAACTGCTGGCATGAAAACTGCAGAACATCATCAGACCTTTCCAAAACTTTAATTTACTGTTTATTGTTCAGATTATATCTTAATCATCTTAGTTTGTTACTAAATCAGATGTTTGCCATCTGCTTGGTGTTTTGCAGGGGGATTTAGTACATTTAGTCGAAAAGCGGTCTGTTTCTGCAGAAGCTCTGTGTGGTTCTGTTTAGGTTCTGTCTTTGTATTTCGGAGTTTTTTGCCGCTGCATTTCGTTTGCAGCTTAATCGTGTGGGTTGCTCCTACGGAGAGATTGTTGCACCATGCTCTGTCTCAATGACAGCCAAACCTCTGTTTTACAAGACCAGAATGTTTTTCTGTCAGAAACTAAAAAGGGAAATAAATGAGAGTGCAGAAAAGAGAGAGAAAATTCAATCGTGAAAAACAGGAAAGAGTTCAGACGGATTCGTTAAGCATCTAAAATCTGAGCTCGTCATCTGGGGTCCTGCTCCTGCTCTCCCTGATCCCTTTCACTCTTGTTTTACAAACTGTCCTCTCTTTCTATTGTTCTCTTCCTTTCTCTTTATTCTGCACACACAAACACACCTGCCTCACGTCTAGAGCACAAAGCTGCTCTAACTGTGTGGCTCTTTAACCGGAGTGAGTGTTTACCTTGCTGTCTGACTCGGAAGGTCTTCATCAAACAGTCTAGATGCAGCTACAGTGCCTTGCAAAAGTCTTTACGCCTCTTGAAATTTTCAACAATCTGTCACAGTGTTGATCCCAAACTTCAGTTTACCTTATGGGCCCTTTATGTAATCGATTAACACAACTTTTCCTTAAATATAAAGTGGAATAAAAATCATATTTTTTTTGTTTGTTTTGTTTTACAAATATAAATCTGAATTTCATCTCCATTTTAAGTCCCCTTTAATTTCATACCTCTAGTGCAAAGTTTAGTGAACATTAGTCATCAAACAGCCTCATGAGGGAACAAGAGAGGCATCTAAGAGGTCCGTGGTAACAATGGAGGGGCTGCGACACTGACAGGCACAGTTATTTGTTAGTGCACTTCACATCTAGTCTCTACGCAGAGAAACAAGAAGAAAAGTTTGCAGTTTGCCATAAGAATTGCGAGTGAAATGAAGGTAGATTAAGTAAATTAAGGTGTTCTGGTTAGACGAGAACAAAACTGAACTTTTTGTCCTGCCTGCGTAATGCTGTTTGTAGAAGAAAACTATCCTTACACTAAACACACAAGCATTGCGATGAAACAATGTGTTGGCAGCACCATACTGTGGGGAGGATATTCTTCAGTGGGGACATGGATCCTGGTTAGAGTTGATGTTAAGGTGGATCTAGATTCCTACAGGGCAGTACTATAGGAAAACCTGATACCCCAAAAGATATACCCCAGAAAAATATCAACCCCAAAAGATTGAGGCACTGAGGGTGCCTCAACTTTCAGGTTCTCATTAATTAAAGATTTCTTCTCATAGCTTGATTATGTGCTACTTTAAGTTATGTAATACTATTGAAATAAAGTACATTTAAAAAATGACTACATTTGAAGAAGTTTAAAAGGGGTTGAAACTTTTGCATTACACTGTAGACTCGATGGCTGTTGTCTCTAACACATCTTTATTTACCCTTTCTTATTTTTAATTTTCCACATCTTCCAAAATTGACCAATTCTGGTATCTTTAATTTGTAATGAAAAACCTCAGATATTACACTTGTCTTCCTGCTCTCAATGTTATGTTGATTTTTATTGTTGGCCTGATGCTTATGAGCTCTGAATTGGTTCATACACTGTGACTGTTTCACCAATCAGATAAATCAGCATCCTCCTGAGTAGAAAGTCAAGCCAGATACTTAAGAAAATACATTTCAAAAAGAATACCTTAATTGGCATAATAATACACTCACATTGTGGAGGTTTATGTGGTTCAACAGGGCCCTCAGCCCCTGCCTTTTCTTAGATTTAATTATGATCGCTGAGAAAAAGGGGGAATTCTTTGATCGTTACTGTTGCTTTTGGTTAAACAAATTATGAAAAACAGAAGGCATGTTTTTTGCTGCCGATGCTCAACATCAGAGAGTTTCAATCACAAGTGAAAGGCTACCCTGTAGGAATGTCAGAGACATCCAGTTTGCTCTCCTAAAAGAGAAGCATGATTTTACTGACCTTTTCACTTAACGCTTGTCCTCCATCCTCCTGCTCCCACATCTTCCTGAGAAACAAAGCCTTGACATGACTTCATATTCCTAATCTAAAACACAGCTCATGTCGAAGTCTGTTTATCATAACGACTTCGCCACAAACTGCGCTGGCAGCAGCTCTAATGAGCTTCTTCTCTGCCATGTTTAGGGGGTTAATTATGGTCATTATCTAACCAACCACATGGCATGGACAGGAATTTTTGTTGTGGGTGCTCCACGGAGGAAGTGATTGGTGTACAAAGCAGGAGGTTGCTCTCAGTCATACATGCTGTGCTTCATCTGTCAGAAAACATGTAACGCGCAGGCTTTCTAATCCCTCTCCCTCATTTCTCTTCTCTGTTGCAGGGCCTCCTGTAAGTATGCTTTCATCTCATCCAGGTAGTATTGAATTCATTTTAGAGGTTTTGACCTTTGCCATGCACACACATCACACGTGTCATTCCCGGCTGCACCGCTGGACAAACTGCAAGTCAAACCAAATATGAGCTCTTCTCCCACAGCAATAAAACTTGAATGTAAAGACCACCTACAGAAGTGTGTGAGATCTCCAGGTGTTGTGTGTTGATGATGGTTATAACCAACAAAGGTATCATAACTGCTGCCAGCACAGTCTTCGCCTCTGCACTGGACATGTCGTGATCTGACCAGGAACAATTTTTAAAGTTTTATCCTTTATTTTTATGCTCACATGTGGCACTGATCAGATGTGCAGAAGCGATTATTGGCTTTGAAAACCACCATGACATTTTCTGGAAACATGGAAACAGAACAAACTGGCCTGGTAGTAGTTACTCGAATCCTGGGAGTAGTTTGATTGGAAGAAAACTGTCTGTGCAATTGGTTTTGCACTAAATGTCCATGAAATAATGCAGATTTCTACTGAACATGTACAAAAGTATTGATTCTATAAATTTGCCTGAAGGTGTAAAAATGAATAGCCTGTCAGTGCAGAGTAAAGTATTATTGCAGGCACAATGAAACAGCCACAAACATTCAGTTAAATGTAAAGGTTTAAGAAAAAGATAAGAAAGGATAAAAAAAATGCTCATACTTCTTCACGTTTTCCATATTTAATCACATTGCAGCCATAAACATTGCTGTATTTTATTGGAATTTAATGTGATTGACCAACACAGTGTATCACATGTTTGTAAATGAAAGCAAATGCATGTCATTTCTTGTTACAAATACAAGTATGAGGTTGCAGATGTGCCATAATCTTTTGATTTTGACCAAATAAGCAACATAACTGACTCTAGAAATGCAAAACATCTTTTTTTTATTATAACTGTGGTTTGAAAATCCTGTACCTTTTTCCTTCAACATTACAATTAAGTGCTGCTTTGTGCTTTTCTGTCATGAAGCCCCCCACAAACGTAAAATTTCAGTGTAAAAACTCCCATGCTGACATGGTGTAAATGCAATGTGTTGTGTTCAGCTGCTGATTTTTGTTCAAATTTGTCTCACTGCTTCGTGCTTTGATGTCTAACCTCACCAGGGCAAGGTTGGACGGGATGGATACCCGGTAATTTGGATTTTACTTCTTTTATCCTTTCACTCTTCAATCCAGTCTCTGCTCTGATATCTTGGGATTCTTTATTTTCCTTCCTTTTTTTTTTCTTTTGAGCTTTTACATCTATAAATTGGATGTTCTTTTTTTTGGTAAATTTTAAAAGTTGTTAACCATGTATTGTGTGTATCCTGCCCCATTTCTAAGAAGTATGTAAAATCTAGACATTTACATTCACACATAGGCAAATTCAGACATCTTAGGACAAAATTATATATCTATAGAATATACGATTTTGATATGAATGAGATATCTATAAACATAAACCAAACAGGTGATAATGTGGTCCTCAAATGCGGTAACCCTTTTGATTTGCCCTGTAAAATAAAAATCCAGTTCTGTTGTTATCCAGTGAAATAGCGGCCTCTAGTGGTGAGTTCTGATAAAGTGTGGCAACTCATCCATCGTCTGTTGATGGTTTGTGGTTTGCCCATCATCAAATTCTCATCTTAGTCCTCCTCCTGGGGTGCAGATCCGTGTGTGCTGCTTGCCTCCTGTGAGTGTTTAGGTCGTCATGGTGACCGTGAGCAGTCACCTGTTGCTGTGCTCCGCGGGGCCCAGTTGGTTCTGGTGGGGCGCTGCTCTCTGTCTGTCTCCCACCGGGAGTTTTTGGGGCCTGGTCCTGGGGGCAGATTCCCATGCAGTCCGTCTGGCACTGCGCAGCTCTGCTGACGGGAAATGCTTGCTGCTAATTGCACACAGGTGGACAGAGTGTACAAATAAATGTGTGCACATTTGTTTTCCCTGTGACTCTGATCCTCTGTGCCACTGTCTTCTTTGGGAATGCTTACTGTGTAACGATGTTTGGATGGGAATTGTGTACTAGAAGGTGGTTATTCTGGATAAGCTGTCCCAATTTAGGACACAGAATGCAATCAATCTGTTTGTGGTGTATCTGCAGATAGAGGAAATCATGTTGCAACTGGAAGAGGTTTGTTTGATGCCTTTATAGGGCATCTTCCTGTTGAGTGAATGAGAAATCAAAGTAGATTAATCTTTCTGACAGTTTCCATAGACAGAATATCATTTTTTTTAGTAGTAGAGATGTTTGAATTTCCGTCCATGCAGCTTAAAAGCGACCATTCTCCCTACTGTAGAGGCTGTTTGTGCATCTATCCATGTCTGCAGATGTGGATTAACTTCCTCCAACCACCAATAGTTTCTGTAGATACAGTGCATTACAGGCCAGAGGGGCTTTATACATTATTAGACCATTTTACTCATGTTCATGGCTCACATTTCCATTGCGCACAAATCACTACAAACGACTCAAGTGATTCAGTAAACTCTACTGTGCCAGTAAAATATTTCACTTTTTGATTGTTTAATCAGATGGAGAGATTGCATTCTTCCATCATGTGACTTGTGACTTTCTGAGTTAAATTAAATCACATGCGAATAATTTGTAAATAAAGCCTGTTACCATGTAGCCAGGGGTGAGTAAATGTAAATACATTATATGCTACTAGATGCAATGCGGAATTACACTTTTTCTGGCATTCTGTAGAATAAAAATGTTAAAATACAATGTTTTTCTTAATAAAAATACATCTAAGATCACGTATCAGCTAAATTATTTTTTTTAAGAAACTTGAACTTCATGCCTTTTCCAAAGCAAATGCATAAAGAAGTTGTTAGTGTAATATCAGGAAAAAAATCTCCACAGTAGTTATGTTTATGGTGAAATCCCTTTTGTGTCAAACTGTAAACATTGAGATCAGTATTCCTCATCCAGTCTACTCTTCATTTAAAGATCTGGACAGGTATCTGTACAAACTGCTAATGTTACCATATCTTGGAGAATTTTTGTTCCACGATACAAATTAAGCCAATTACCACTCCCCAAGGGTGTTTCTCATTAACCGATTTCATGTTAGAAAGAAGCGGACGCACTGAAGTGGCTGCAGCTGCTGCAAGTTTGTGTGGTTATACCTCGTATTGGACATGTTGTGCAGGCTTTAATTATTAAAGATTCATAGAATAAATTTGACTAAATGGCATCAAATGTGACCACTGTAAAATAATTACAAGTTATTTCTCTCAACCGGAGCCAGTTCTCCTTTACCATCTTCTCATCTGCTCAGCTCTGAGTAAATGGCTGGTTCTTCTATAGTGCTTTATCAAGTCCAAGGCGCTTCACTCTACAATCAGTCATTTACCCATTCATACACTAATGGTGGCTACTGTAACCTGGGACAGACTGACTTAAGCAAGACGGCCATACAATTGGCGCCTCTTGGCTCTCTGACCAACACTGACTGAGGCGAACAAAGCGGGGGTTCAAACAACAACAACCCATTGGCTCAGTATACAAACAACCTACATCCCCTGATTAAAGTTTAAGTTGAATAAATTAACTTTAGGTTTGTTGAAGTTACAAAACTCTATGAGGTTTGGAGTGACTCTGCATAAGTCATAAAGTGGAGACATTAGTTATGGTTTCATTTGGGCCTCTGGAAATCCAGGAGATCGAGCTCCCAGTTTCATATTTTAAAAATGCCCTAAAGTGATGTTGAAAATTACTGTTTGATCCTGACTAAATAAATTTTGATTTATGTTTGATACCATGTTTAAAGATGAGCAATGTCTCACCTTGAGACATAATGCACATATATTGAGTAAAAAAAGACATAGGTAAGGCCCCATTGTAAGGTTTACCTGAATTTTGGTACAATAAAGGTTTATTTTTTCTTCAGTTCAATTCTGCCAGCAATATAAAAAAACACATTTTCTTCCCGTCTGACATCAAATCAGACTGAACTTTTCCGATCTAAGACATCTGGTTTCAACTACGTAGGCTATTCTGGTTTTACAGTAACTTTAAGCTGCTCCAGCTACCTCTTTGCAATGGATGTGCAGTAATGTTTTTATGTCCAAAAATGTTTTTACACAAGCTGGTTGTGTACTTCACAGCTAAAAATAAGGTTGTGTGTCCATATTTGTGTGCACACAGGAGGTCAAATACTTCATTCAGGTGAAATACACATATTGAGTTCATCAGCCTAGTGCAGGCAGCAGACGGCTGAATCATCAGTGATTTGATAAACAGTGTTAATGAAGTGTGGTTTGTGAGTATTTCAAGCATAACTTCTCAACAAGTGTGTGGATGTGTGGGGGTGTGTGGGGGTGTCCCGAGGTATGTTTTCTCTCCTCATGCAACCCGTGTCTCTCCTTCCTCTCATAAATCACAGCCAAGGAGACTTTCTGAAAAGAGACTTCCCGCTGTCAAATAATCAAAGTAAGGCACACTGACAGAGCAGCAAAGCCCCACAGCAGCACAGCCCCACACAATAAACACACACTCCCACACAGCTTCTGACTTTCGTTCATATTGACAGAGATCAGCATACCCAGCTATAAGTGTGTTTATGTGAGAGTGCCAGTCTGAGACAGACAGCCGACATTTCTCTGCCGAAACCGGCTAAGGCCTCCATTGTTCCGCAGATTAAAGCCAGACGGTCACCCAACAACATGTCAGTAATTTTCTGTCCCAAACACACAGCCCTCTGGTATGCTTTCTTCTTCTCTTTGGTTCTGCTCCAGCCACTGTGTTCTTTTTTTTAAAGTCATGTTTCGCAAATTGTACAAACGTAGAAGCACTGCAGTGTTTCCCACCATAGCAGCAGCATGGAGGTAAATAAAACGATCAGTGGATGTTGGAAAATAAGAGTGGAAAAAAACACCTTGAGAGAGAAAGGAGGAAAAGAGGGATCCACTCATCAGCCTTATCAGCTTCTCTTTTATGACCGAAATCAAGCTAACAGCTAATGTTCCCAACATGTTACCATGTGTGTTTCCAGCCGAGACGTCTGCGCTGATGTGCAGACAGCATGCTTTTCGAGCTGCATCCTCAACAATTACACCCCACTGGATAATCACCAGTCTGCACCACAAAGAACACAATAAAACCAGCAGAGACACCCCATGCCCTTATTCTCTGTGATTAACAGATCACACACATACCTGCATTAATCAACGTTTGCATTCACACAGAAAGAAATACACACGTGAGCTCCTGCAGGCCAACTTGTACCAGGAATTTTTATGTAAATATGTGATTTTATTCTGGCTAGGGTTGCTGTAGAACAAGATGCCGGCAGGCAATACAATCAGAGATGCACTAAAAGAAATCATTGTTTTATTTTTCTCCACAGCTAGTTGGGGTTTCAGTGGTTATTATCAGGGATATTTACTCACGTTTTTTTTTTTTCTCCCAGTTTTTTCCTTTCATTGTGCCTCTCTCCAATCTGTATTTGGCTCTCAGATCCTTTTGTGGTGCGAGATGAAGAGGTTTTTACTAGCAGCTCCTAATTCCGACCCACAAAACCTCACCGCACCCCCCCATATTTTTTTGTTTGCTTTTTTCCTGTTAGTTCAGCCTGATCTTATTTGAATTCCAGCTTTTCTATGCGTAGACTCTTTGTCTGCCTTGTAGGTATGTTGCAGCTTCACAAACATTTAACACAGATAATATATTATTTTTCCATCACAGAGGGAAAATCTTTCCTTGGCTTCTGTGATATTCACAATGCCTTGTAAAGAATTTCATACTGCTTCTTTCACATTCTGTCATGGTATAGAACAGACTTTGATGTATTTAATGTACAGTATAAGGTCGACGTGAAGTGAAAGTGAAAGAAAATGTATACATGTATGTGTGTTTCTTTATTATTATTATTTATAATAATAAATAGACTCAGGTGGTGTACCAAAAGTGTCCAAAAATTTACTTTAAGGGTTTCACCCAAAGTTATATGTGTGAAAAAAGCTAACACCCTGAACATATCAGGGTGTGAAACAAGGTGTTGGTAGCATCGTGTTGTGCTTTTCTTCAACAGCGACAGGGAAGATGATCAGAGTTTACAGGAAAATAGAAACTGCCATATATACAATAGAGTGGTTTAGATTCAACTAAATTCATGTTTAGAATGGTTAAGGCCTAGTCAAAGTTGAGAATATTTGGCAAGATTTGAAAGTGATGTTTGCAGATGTTCCCAGTCCAGTTTAATTGGAATTGATCTGTCTTTAACATAATGAGCAAGATTCTCAGGTTCTGGATTTGTAAAGTTGGTGGAGCCATTTACCAAGACGTGCAGCTGTAATGTCAATGGGAGGTGTTTCTACAAAGTGCTGACTCACGTGAGCTAAAGACAAAGGAACCGCACACTCTTCAGGTTTTCATCTGTAAAAATAATGAAAACCATCAGTCATCCACTTCATAGCTATTCACCAATTTGTGTTAGTCCATCACAAAATAACTTCAAAGTGGATTCAAGTTGGTTTTTGTAAATTGCAAGGCAAATGGTGAAAAAGGGTTATTAATACATTTGTTAGGCATTTTATACAGTTTTTCTTCTCCCAAATTGTCTTGAACTGTCCAAATTGTTTGCCATTTTTCCATAAAAGAGATTTATCAACTGTTGCACTGTTAGTTTAGATAGTGTCCCCTGAAACTGTGAGTACAGAAGAAACTCTACATTTCAGTCTCCATCTTTACTATGGAGGTCATAGGAACCAGGCATTCATATTGGGTTTTATAATGGCGAGTAAAACTTTCACACGCACCTTCAAAAGCAAAGACATAGACTACCAAGACTTACAAGCAATTTATGGTCGCTTGTAAGCATCCATAAATCAGTCTCTTTTTGAACGGGTTCAGACTCTGCAGCAGCAGATGACCTCACAGCATTCATCTCATCTACTCATCCTGACGATTATTGAAGGAGCTGCACCACAGTAAATGCTCCCAGATGCAGGGATAGCGCTGCATACACGCGGACGGATGTGCACCACAGGGCGCACGTCCAGAGATCTGGACCCTGATAGCAGGGAAAATTCAGCGGGACGTCTGTAGCCTCATCTAATTTCTCAGATTCATGACATGGTAAACTCAGCATGGTGCTTTTAATAGAGTGACAAAACTACAACTTGTCATGGGCTGAAAGTAGTGAGGAGTTGTACAAATAAAAAATCATCACTTCCTTACTGTTTTGGCTGGTTTCAGCCATAACATTCAATGGAACATTATTGCCTCAAAAGGTTTTCACTATCTTCTTAATAAATGTCCTCAAATGTTTGAAAATGTAATCTTTTTTACAGCCACAACATTAAACATTATATGTAAACACCTCATATCTAGCCTCCATCTTTTTGCATCAAGTGCTCATTCATCAAGTAATGACAATGCTGAGTTTTCCACAGCAGGAGTTGAGGCCAGATGGCCCACATAAGAGGCAAAACAGCAAAAGGCCAGACAGGCGAAGTGTTAATGACAGCTTTTAGTCTGCAAAGCCACCAGGACTGTGAAGGGGTCCACCAACCCACTACTCAGGGGACCCTGTAAAAACTGTTAGCTTAACATGGAGTACGGTCGTTAAGGAGGAAGTCAACATTAGCCTTTACCACATACATCACATTTAAGTGTTTTTGGAAAGTTTTATTCCAGAGCCAAGTGTTCCTTTATGTTTAAGTAAGGAGCTGAAGGTCTCCATATTTGAAGTGAGGGCTGTTCTGAGGAGGAGGTTCAATGACTGCTCGGCTGTGTTTTATTGATGTAAACAAAGTCTACAGAGTCAACTGCTGCTTCAGTACTTTAGCTTCAGGAAGGTCTCACTACAGTAAACTGCCTTTTAGGTTATCTCATCGCCACAAAACCACACAGCAGATGGGGGATTACTGCATACATCCAACAAGCTATCAGCTTTGATTTTGAAATTTCCAAAAGTGATGCACGCACACAAAGTGGGGCAGGATATGCATCAATATTGTTTCATTTTTTTCTTCTCTTAATGCTTTCTTCCAAACTCTTTCTGCTACTTATAAATCCTCTTTTTACTGTTCTCTTTATTTTATTTGCAAATGATGTTCATTGTTTCTTTGAGGACAAAAATAATTTATGTTGTCTTGTGGGAGATAAGAACAGAAGACTCAAACATTATGAGAAACTAATCGGTAACAGCTGGCTGTAGGGTATTTTTAAGATGGTCTGTCTGGTCTGAGGATTTAAAGAAAATAGTGTCTTTTCAGTGTAATAATTACATTCTTTATCCACGGAGGACTCATTTGATGTCTTTGAAGCTGGTCATTAGAAGAAAACATTTATCCCTTACTCTCTTGCTGAGAGTTGGATGAAAAGATTTCAATCTCATGTCTGCCTATGAAAGACAAAGGCATAAAAATCTTGGCTTAGCAGACTACTGCTAGCAGTGCTATCTACAAATAAAATATTAGCCTTTAGGTAACTAAAGGCTAAAGGTATCTTCTTCTAACTCCTTGCTAATTTTGGAATTTGTTCCACATTTATTTATTCTACTTAATTCATATATTCTTATATTGAATCTTATTTGCAGATCCTTTTGTTAAATGACCGTCATTGTGACTGAAATGAACATATTAATATTGTATGTTACAGTGGTCGAACATGCATTTTTTGGCTTCTTTTATTTTGGAAACCCATTTTCCACTTGTATGGTCCTCGGAGGTTCATTTCCAATATGGCAAACATGGAAATATCTGCTCTACGGTTGATGGGACCAGTATGACATAAATTCTTCTATGCCTTTAGATAAAACATGGAGATAACTTGGCCTTTAGATTAAACAGAGTGTAAATGTGGTTGAAAAGTTTACATTGGCATGCTTTTCATGTAAAGTTATATTGAAAACATAAAACAAAACAGAGATTCAAGGACGTTGTTAGGAAAGCTGTATTTTTGGAAATCATTTGCATTTTAATGCTTTATTGGTCTCACAAAATCCAAAACTTTGTTTCCTCGCTAATCTGTTATATTTAAGCAACAATCTGGTGTAAAAAAGATTGTAGCTAAAAGAACAGCCTCAGATTTTTCTAAAGAAACCGTTTTGTAACTCAGCCAGAAAAGGTTCATTAGACATAAATGTTCTTTGCAAAAAGTATCACAGTGATGATCCCAACACTTCTAGATGCAGTGATTTATTTTTCTTTTATTCACAATTATCTTTATTCCCTCCACCAGGGGCCTCTTGGCTTGGATGGCAAACCAGTAAGTACTCTGGTAAACAGATTTTTGCCATGTCTTTTTTTAAGGATTCATTTTTATACTAAAATTCTTGTTTTTTTTATTATTATTATTTTAGGGTCTACCAGGTCTCAAAGGAAGTCAGGTACCTCCTTACACATCTGTTTAGCTCTTTAATTACACCCATCAGTTAACATAAAGACGTTCCTACATACAGACTTTGTTAACGGGGACTCGAGATGGGTACTTTGCCTGGAAGACAGGTGGGTTTTGTGTAGCACATCAATCATTTTTACTGTTCCTATTAAAAAAGAAAACATGGTAGCTATTTTCATCGCTGTTCCGCATCTTAAGTCGTCCCAGAGCTCGCAGTCATGGGGGAGTCATGGATCAAGTGAAGCTAATTCAAAAATCCCCTCTGCCCTCCCATTCATCAACCTTTCCATGAAACGCTGCGCACTCCGAGGCACACCCAGGTGTGGTGTGTAAACGGGCAAAGCATAGCGAATGGGTTACACACCAGTGGGAAAGAAGGAGCCAGAATGGTGTTTACAACCCCAAACACAAGCTCTTTAAAAAGTCATTACGATGTCCTCTGCTCCTCCACTGGCTGACCTCCGTGATCGCGTTGCCAGTCCTTTTATCTTATTTATTTATTTATTTATTTATGTATTTATTGAAATTTTTTTAAATAACATTTAAATGATATTTACCGCACCTGATTTGCATAGGAAATATCTTTCCTTTACATGCAACTAGAACAGGTCTTTCCCTGACATCTGAAATCCTAATTGGAGACCTTTAAATAGTTTCCAAACATTATTAAACTCCTGTTTCCTGTTAAAATAGACTTAAAGTTCAGTCTGTCATTTAATAGGACTCTCCTCCATCACCAATGGTTTGTCGTAAAACCACAGCGGGAGAGGTGTAGACCTCCTGACCAGGGTCGCTTCTGAATTCACAGAGCACAAGGTTAAAACAAGAGAAGGCAGGAAGAAAAGTTGAAAAAGTATAATATGATTGATTTGTTAGCAGAACGTTCCAGTACGATAACTCTTAAATGGAGATCATTATCTGTCAAGTTAATTTTTGCAAAATCACACAACTTTCCTTCTGCTTTCACCTTGACCTAAAGTACTGAGGCACCTAGCTGCCTTTCTCCACTTTGCCCACTTCGTCAAAGTTGTGCTCCCTAAAACAATAGGAGCTCCTGTACAAACAAGATATTTGGCTCAAAGAAAAATGAAGACAGAGGTAAAATTTAAAGCTCCGTCTGAAGGTGGGGAAAAAAATTACAGTCAAAAGACTCAACAAAGCAGCCAGAGGGGACATAGTGTTAAGTACAACACAAGGTTAGTCAAACAATGAATGGAAAAAAATTAGAAAGAAAAACTATGATCTGAACTGTGGTGTCACTTTTAGGTCCCCGGGGTCAAAACAAAGCGCTTTAATACCCTCATGTTCTTTGAACCTTTTCACATTTTGCCCCACACACTTTAATGTTGAGATTTTATGTGATGAGACAAAACAAAGTGGAGCAAAATATCCTAAAACATTTCAGATATAACATTGATTTCTTATTCTCTAAATAAGAAATCAATTATATTTTTTCTACTGCTTTCATATTTTTCAGCTATTATTGGAATAAACTAAAAGTCATGCATAATGAAGAAAGGGTTTCAGAAGTCTTTACTAACAAAACTCAGCCAAAGGCATTTGGCTTGCATTTGTGTTCAGGTCTTCTGGATCAATACTTTGTGGAACTACCTGTTACTGTGATGATAGCGTCAGCTCCTTTGTAGTATGTTTCTACCAGCTTTGTACATCTGGAGGCTGAAATTTCTGCCCATTATTCACTGAAAAATTGCTCTTGCTCTGTCAGAATGGATACAGTGTGTCTGTGGACATCAGTTTTCAGGTCTCGCCACAGAACCATCCCGCTATTCCTGATCTGTCCGCTGTGTTCCTGGGTCTTTTTGTTGCAGTTTGGTTTAGTAATCTACTCTATAAACCTCTGATCTTGTGCAGCAATGGTGGCTCAAGGTTTGTCCTGTAACGGGTTGGTAGCCAGTTCAATCCCCTGCTACATTCTGTTTCAGTCATCGTGTCCTTGGACTTCACCTGCATTGTGCTGCTGCTGGTGGTCAGCGTACCCGATGGCACTGATTGAATGGCCGCCTTACTTCTGTTAGTTTGCCCCAGGGCAGCTGACCTACAATGTATTGCACCACAATCAGCATGTGATTGAATGGATGAATGACTGATTGTAGTGTAGAGTTTTGGAGTCCTCTGACTTTATATAGCACTATAAAAATGTGACCCATTTACCATCCAAGTCCGTCACAAAACAGTTAGATTTATGGGGACCCACAGCTGGACTCTATTACTCTTACTTCTATTTAGTAATGCAGTGTCTTCTGAAGACAATTGGTTCCACTAGATGCTTATGCTCCACTTTGTCTTCGCCTATCACATAAAATCCCAATAAAATACACTGAAGTTTGGAGTTGTAACATGACAAAATATGAAAAAGTTCAAGGAGTATGACTACGTTTGTAGATGTTGGCTGATTTCCATGTTCTTGTTCTTCTATCACTGTGGAGCTTTTCCGTTTGTGGTGCCACCACATGTGGCATCCTTGTGCCACTTGTGCACAGTGGACAGACAGGGACAGAAAGGCGGCCAGCAAACTAATCTCATCTGTTTGCCCCCCGTTTATAAATGTTATGTCAAAATGTCCAACACAAAGCAGGACTGTGTATCTTTATCTGATATACAGCCTAGGAACACTAAAGTTTCATGTTTTCTGTTAGTGTTTGGGACATTCAACCCCAAAGACACAACAAAACCCACAGAACCGAACACAAAAACCCATGGACTCCTTGCGCTACAACATCTTCAAAGTTCCCATCTGTCAAAAAGACTGATGTAAGAACAAAAGGAACATCTTTGCTTTTCAGCTTCATCTCTCACCACATTTTTTAACTCCTACATAAACACTTGAAACATGTTTTTTTACTTCAAACAAGGAATTACATTCAGCAGAAAGCGGGTCGGGATTAAGCGATCTCCGTGACACGCATAATTAAGTGGTGTTGCCGTGTTGCCTTATTGCTTGATTTAATACTCTCTGCCTAGGCCACGTAGAAGATGCAATGCGCTACGGTGTGTCACTGATTTATTGTCACCAACTGTCTCTGATTATCTCTCTTATCTCTCCTGCAGGGCCTGCCCGGGACCAAGGGAGAGAAGGTATGCTTCAACTTGAGTTCCAGCTGTGCTTAGCTGGCACTAACATTATTTTGTTTGTAAAGCCACAGAGATGCATGTAGCCTCTTGATTGCTCTAGACTAGAGGTGAGCAACTCCAGGCCTCGAGGGCCTGTCTCCTGCAACTTTTAGATGTATCTCTTCTTCAACACACCTGAGTCAAATAATGAGGTCATTAGCAGGACTCTGGAGAACTTGACTGCACTTAGGAGGTGATTCAGCTGTTGGATTCAAGTGTGTTGGACCAGGGAACTAAGAGTTGCAGGACACTGGCCCTCGAGGACCAGGATTGCCCACTCCTGCTCTAGTCTTTCAAGTTTTTGCCATTCACTAACTAAATGAGGAAAAAGATAACATGTACTGCTCTGAGAAGGTTTACAGACGTTCCGTGATGCTCGGCGATAGCCAGATGTTTTCCCGCTCAGTGAGTCTCCTTCCAGCTGAAGATGTTGGAAGTTTCTAGCAGTTTGAGGTTGGCATGTGCTTATCGATGCCCGCACTCGAGCTGAAGTGTTTTCTTTTGCCCTCAAGTGGCAGAGCTGCAGATAAGCAGAAACGCACCGCAACTCAGAACAGGATTCATCAAGGCTGGACTCATCCATGTGCGTTCTCTCCAAAAGATAGATGATGTGAATGTTTAAAAAGAGAAAACCGCTTTCCTTTGTGTCGTCATAATAGTAGCTCAATAATGAGAGCGTGACCTTTCGGCCCTCATCAAAAAACAATCCCCACCCTGCGCACACGCACTGTTACTACCCCGATCTCATCCTGTCCAATGAGTGTATCTGCGGCTTATCAAGTGACTTATCCAGTAAATGTTTACATCCCATTGTGGTTTGGACAGATGACCCTTGAGTTGCTTCCTTCCTATAAACACTATTTTAGTAAGCTTGTCTGTCATTGCGGCACCACAGTAGCTCTTGAATTATTAGCCATTTGTACATTTACAATTCTGCGAACTACTGACAATTGTTACTTTCCTGTTTTTCTATCAGGGCGACCAAGGAGACATTGGGCCAAGGGTAAGTCACGTTTTCTTATCATCCTTGAGAGATTAAATAACATTTTTGGGAAAACGTTTGCACAGTTTAGATGGTGTTTCTTCAGTGCAGTTGTTGCACAGTTCTTTTTTTGTGAAATATTTCTTCAATTCTTACCACAGACTATCAGTTGCATTTAGATCTGTACTTTGACTGGGACATTTTAACACATGAATATCCTTTGATTTAAACCACTCTGTTGTAGCTCCTGACTGTATGTTTAGGGTCGATATCCTTCTAGAAGACTAAGCTCTGCCCTGGCCTCAAGGGTTTTGTATCCTCTTAGAGCTTTTCTTCCAAAATGGCCCTGTATTAAACTCTGTCTGTTTTTCCATCAACTCTAAGTCACTAGTACATCTCTGCAGCTCCTCCAGAGTTTGCATGAAATTCTTGGCTGGTTCTTGGAAATAACCCTGTCCTTGCCTGGCCTGTAAGGTGGAATAGTCATGCCTTGGTTTATTTTCCTCTGTGCCATATTCTGGATTAAATAGAGCTCAGTGAGATGTTTAGAAGATGATTTTATAACCTTACTCTGCTCTAAACTTCTGCAAAATGTTGTCCCTGTGCTGAACTGTGTTCCTTGGTCTTTATTGTCCACTAATGTGAACTTTTGAAGACTTTATAGAGTAGCTGTACATTAACTAAAGTTCAATCATGCAGAAGAGAAATGTATTCATGCAAATAGTGACTTATTAAAGTAGCTGGTTACAGATATTTTTGTTCAGGTGTATCAGAGTAAAGACAATTTAAATACACACAGCACCCTTGAAATTTTTGTTACCCTCTACTTTATTTTGTTCTTTCACATGACATCCAAATAAAGTACACCAAAGTTTGGAGCTATGATTTGACAAAATATGTAAAGGTTCAATTGGGTTTTATATGTTTGCAAAGGACTGTGTGTATTTTGCTCTCTCTATATAATATAAACTTAAAGTCATTATCATATTAAGTTCAATATAGAGTTTTATACTATACGGCTGTTTTAAAATAAGCTAAAAAGTTTTCATCTTGTCATCAAGGGAAATCTAATTTTGTAGGGTGGGACAGGATGTATAATGGTGTACATTCCCATGTTTCCAGGACATGGAAATCTAAGGCACTGAATAGAAGGCAACATGGGGTGGAGAGGATGATTTACCTTTGCAAACAGCTTGGAAGTTCGTCCCTGTCCATTAATCAGCAAATACAAACGTGAAACCCAGACTACACGCTGTCTAAAAATAACTTTTATGGATTATTTCCTGCAATCAAACATGTGAATAGAAAAATATTTGGAATATCCTCATTGTTTTGAGCTCTAAACAAGGATGAAAGGGGATACTTGACATTCACATAGATACGATATAAATATAGACATAAAACAAAGGCATTATACATAGGCAAAGGGGATCTTTAAATACAAGACAGAAAGGAAGAAAGTCGATAAGAGAAAAATAGACCCTTTTCATTTGTAGCAATTTAAAAATAGTCCTGAAGAAGCCTCAAAATAGCACTGCCTAACCTCCACAGCAGATGTAGATCATTTACTGGTGACCTTCATTAAATGTTTGCAGTGGGAAAGTCTTTGTACCACAGAAGCATTTAATCAAAGCTACACTGAAAAATGTTGAACTAAGTGGTAAAAATAGAGAACAAAGCCATGGCTACCTAAGCATTGTGGTGGGAGTATGGTGGTTTAAAGCTGCTTAATTTACAAATAAACATTTATTGGTGAATGGGCTGTCAAGGCTAAAATTAATCTAAATCTAGCTTAAAAGTTTATTTTTATGTCCTGATATTAGACATCGAGTAGATGACTCATTCAGCTCAACTTAGAAATAAGCAGCAGCTAAACCTTGTGTGGTTATTATGTTTCTTCTTTTTATGGAAATTCAACTTCATTGACCCAAGATGGAAAACTATATTATGTTTCTCTCTTCATCTAGAGATAATTTTATGAAGATCATATGAGAAAATCTGTCCCCAAAACTAAAGTCTAACAGGAGATTAACCTTTTCACCTAAAATAACTCACAACACAACAGTAGTTCCACCTCAAAACCAAGAAAAATAAAAAAAAATAATAATAATCATTAGTCATTGAAAGCCCAGCTTTGGTGGTGATATAAAATATTTATAAGAGAAGATAATTGCCTGTGGATTCATCACTACCATAGAAAAGCATTACATCTACTGCACTTAGATTTGTTTTACAGATATCTGGGAAGGTTACGTTCTTTGTTTCATTCAAAGTTTATATAGGCACTTTTTATATACAATTGAAAGTCTACTAATTAATCAATGAAAACTTTCTTAAAACATTTCCTTTTTTTTCCAAGAACCATTTGCATTCACTAGAATCATAGAAGGTTTGAAGGCTTAAACATTTTAGAAGTTTATTACAATCCTACACCTGTGTAAAAGAGTTATTTCGCAATAGCAGAATTTGTCCACCTACTTGCAAAGGTTTATTAAGGGAAAGTCTGAGTAATGAGTTAAACTGAAACCAGACAAAGTAACAGACCATCAAAAAGAGGAAATCACATTTAAGGGAGCAGAAATTTGCCATCTTTGGAGGTTAAGGACTGAATAAAACATAACAAACAGTTTGAGCAATCTGGGCCTGGATGAAGAAATAATGTAAAAAAAATAAAATAAAATCTTTTCATGTCTGTGTCTGTCCACATTGCTTTTAACAGTCACTTAAAGTCATCTGGTAAGTTAAGAAAGAAAAGTGTGTTTTTCTTGTGTGGCTCACTCCTTGGATGAGCTGCCTATATCTCTTTAGCCAGAAATGAGGAAATGACTGCAATGAGAGAATGATGGAAACATTTGAACATCCCCATCAAAACTCAATGGTTGGAAAAGAGTGCGAAAGTTGCTATCCAGTCTCAACTTTTTTTTTTTTTTTACATAATCAAATAACTTCCTTATGCATTTGGTCTGTGTTTTCTTTTTGTGTGATATTAGCTCAGTATTTACGGGAAATATGTAATCATCTCTAATTTCATCCAGTGTGGTTTGAAAATAAAACTCTTTCTATACAACGCAAAGCGGTAAATATTAGATTCTCTTTGGACGGTCACATACCCCGTAATCCTGTGTATGTTCATCCTTAGGAATAATAGGTCAGATTGCTGTTTTTGTGCAGGAAAGGTTTCTTGTCTGTGCAAATACTGTGTGGGGAACACACACAGTATGTGTCTTCTTGACCAATGAAGCTGTTTTTCTTTTGCTTTAAAACTCAAACTTCAAATATAGAGTTCTTCATATCAACATGTTTATGCTATGATTAATGATAATAACATTCTTTTTACTTTATCTCCATATGGTACTGTGAATAGCCTAGTGTAAATCTAATTGAGAATTTGTAGCAGCATAATTCTTTGCTGCTACAGGAAATATGAGATTTACCCCAATTAACTTGTTCAAAATGCAGAAAAGGTTGGTGAGTACAAATGCACACCGCAATTTTCTCATTCTTATGCACCATTTTCCTTCCTCTTCATAGCTATTCATTACTTTATGTTGGTTGAGCTCATGAAATTCCAACAAAATACGCAGCAGTTTGTATAAAGTGACAAATTGTGAAGAAGGTCAAGAGGTTTGAACATTTAGCAAAACACAGAGTGAGTGTACTGGAAGCATAAAGTGGTTCCTGTAGTAAAGCATAGTGTACATTTGCAAAGCTTACCCAGCGGAAAGATATTTCTGATGCAATTCTGAAACATTGCAGGAATTCCTGATTTCAATCAAGACGTAGGCCATTACATTTTCCTACCTATGCGTTTTTGATTCTGAGGCAATAGTTCAAAAATATTTTTGGCATCCGCTGTTGGTAGTTTTTCCAAATGGTGAATATTGCTCTTGGCTGAGGCTTCTCTTGCTTTGATGGCCTTTGGATAAGTCTGCAGTTCCCCAAAACCTCAGGACATTGCTTGGAAACACATTCTCGACTCAAAACAAACGCTGTGAGTGATTCATCCATGTGGAGTTTCATGGATATACTCTAACTAGGAAAGCAAGTAAGAGCCTCTTGATTTTTGTATTATTCCAGCATAAGCTCAGTTATCACTTTGCCCTTTTTTTGACAGTGAGCTCTGCTTCACCTCTGAACTATTCAGGATGAAAGAATACATGTGAAAACAGGAAGCGGCCATGAATCTCTGTCAACCTGTGACTTCCTGTCGATCCATCATGTTCAGAGCTAACGTCAGGCAGACTCTGGTCACAAACGCAGGAAACGAGGTGTATTAAACCCAAATCGGGTGTCAGAGAACCATCAAAATACAAAAGGATGTGCAGGTTTTGCATCTTTCTCTAAGAAAACTTTTATCAAAGGGAAGGCCTGAAGATATCCATAGTCTACTCTGTCACTGCATTTTGGGTTTATCTGGCACCTCTGTTGTTAAAGACAAGTTGCAAGGATCCGCAGCCAAATTCTCTCCTTGCTTCTCTTGAAACAGCAGTAAAAATTCAACTTGAAGCCGGACTCTGAGGGGGGATGTCTGTTTTTCTTGGTTTTTCTGATGGGAATGAGCTAAAGGCGATCCCCACTGTGAAACAGCCTCTACTGTTATGAGATGTTTAAAGAAGCATATGTGGTCTTCATGGTGGGAGCGGTGTGAATGAGTGAATGTGACAAAGGGGAGAAGAGGAGTATATAGGCATGAAGAGGAGGAGGGAGCATTTTGTGGTCTCGGAAAAAACCTCAGCAGTCCGGCGCTCGTCGTTAGCAGAAACTTCTCCAGCAGATTTCCCTTCCTTCTACCGCTCCTTACTCCCCGCTGTTCCTCGCTCTCCCTCTCCAAGACCTCCTCATCACATCTCTCCATCCTTCCCTGCACCCTGCTTGTGTTTTTGCGGGAGCTCAACCAGGGAGGCTCAAAGCTCTGTGGCGGCAGACAAACTCTGCTCCTTTCAGCTTGACAGACAATCAACACAATTACTGTCTGTTGACTGGAAAGAGCCAAGCCACCTCTGTTTGGGTTGGGAAAGATGGGAAGCCTTTCCACAGAGCACACGTACACATTCACCGAGAAATATATCCTTGGATGGATGACTGAGGCATAAATTTCAAAAGGGCAAAGGTTGCAGTTTGCAGATTTTTACTGTTTTCGTCGTAATAAAATGCACATGCAGCGCATTTTAAAGGAGCTTTTTCACATTCCGTCACATTCCAACCACAAAGTTCAGTGAGCCTTATAGGGAGTTTGTGCAATAAATGAAGACAAAGTAGTGCATAAATGGGAAGAGGAAGGAAAGACTTGCATTTTTTCTGCTTTATTTTAATCCTATTCACTTTGATACCCCTAAATAATATCCAGTGTAACCAAATAGCTTCAGAAGTCATGAAGGATAGTAATTAAAGTCCATCAGTGTGTAATTTAGTCTCAGTATAAATGCAGCTGTTATATTAAAGCCTAGAGCCAAAGAGAGGTCTGTCACAGAACATTAGTGAAACAGCATCACAAAGATCCACGGGACACAGGAGAAAGTTGTGAAGAAGTTTAAAGTAGGGTGAGATTATAAAAAAATATCCCAAGCTTTGAACATCTCACGAAGCCCAGGTCGTCCATCTAATCTGAAAAGACTGGCAAGAAGAGCAAGAATCAGAAAAGCTGTTAAACATGATGACCCTGGATTAGCTGGAGGGCCTTTATGAAGGAGTGGGACACAGAAAAACACACAGAAGAAGGTGCTCTGGTCAGATGATACCAAAAATAAATGATATGGTGTGGAAAACCCACACTGAACGTCGTTCTGAACTCAACAACCTCAAGGTAAAACTGTGTAGTGGCAGCATCATGCTATGAGGCGCTTTTTGTCCTTTTTAACAGGTCAGAGTTCATGAGATGGTAGGAAGAACCAAACATGGGGCTCTTCTTTAATTTTTCTTTCTTTCTGAAAGAAGGAAAGATTAAAGAACTTATAATCGATTAATTGCATGATAAATTTAAATGAAATCAATTATTTTCATTCTGATGATAATATTTTTTGAAGGGCAGGGATTTTTTTGTTTGCAGAAACATAATCCACTTTATTTATGATTTCAGTTGGGTGTCTGTGTTTTATTTCCTTTTTATTTGTTATGTTATGTTATGTTATGCTATGTTATGTTATGCCAGCGCTGGTTTGTGAGTTTTTGTTCACTGTGCGACTCCTCTCCTCAGGGTCCTCCCACCTACAGCACATACGCAGGTCTGCACAGTAATCAGATCGCTGTCAAGGTTTGTTACTCCCACTGTAATGTTCCATAATCCTCCCAGCAGCCACCTCTCCCCGCCTGCTGCAAATCTGTCACTATCTCTGCAGAGAGAAGATCACATCGCTCCTCTTCTCAGCTTTTTCTTCTACAGTCTGCTAGAGTTCGACTCCTCGGTTTTCTCCTACAGCGGCCCTGTCCTTTGCGCCTGGACTCCCAGTTTAACACAAATTTCCAATTTTCTCTGCTCATTTATCTCGCTTTCTCTCTTCTCTCTCTTTCTCTTTTCCCTTATCCTTAACTGCACATCTGTTGCACCTCAGATGGTTTTCCCCCGATATGATCACAGCTTTCTCGCTGGAGAGCAGTCCAGCAGCTTTCAGAGACGCTTTCTGAAGGTAGACCTCTACTAAAAGGCATGTGCTTCCTCTTTTAACTCTTTAACCTGCCTCTCGTTTGCATGCTCTAATTCAATTATTTCTGTTCTTTTCGCTATTTTTGGTTCTGTTACGTGTAATAAGTTCATGTTGGTTTGATTTTTGTGACCATTTGATTGTGCTGTTTTTTTCTTTTTTTATTTTAACCATACTAGTGAAGCAAAGGGTTTTTTTATTTTTAGAGCAACTGGGATGATTAGGAACACACTTTAAAGGTTCTCAAGAAAATACTTGTTTATTTTTAAAAGAATAAATAAGTTTTAATTGTCTAAATTTGATGGAAACTTTGTCAGTTCTTTAAAAACTATCAGAATCCACATTTATCTAAAAGGCTAACTTCCTTTTTGTTTTGCTGGACAGCTTCAAAATGAACAAAATAATCACTGACAAAATACATTATTCCAATTTGCATGACTTGAATCACCACTTGACTCGCCTCAACAAAGCAAACCATAATGCTCCAGATGGGGGTAGAGAAAGTGTCTCCACTATAATTTTCAGAAATTTTAGGAACATTAATGGTTTTCTGTTCTCAACACAAATGGAAAATATGCATCAGATGGGGTTGTCAAAATGTTTTTTATTTGGAATAACACAGTAAACAAATTAGTTTTTTGGACAAACAAGACTGTTTCTTTTAAGCTTAATATGAAAATAAACCCTAAAATATAAATCAGACCAGATTGGATTTTTCGCTGTTTGACAAAACATCCGTTTGACTCAAAGAAGAACCTGAATCATTCTTCCTGTAAGATCACAATCAAAGTTTGATTCTCTCAAAAGAAGTCGACAAAGATTGTTCCTTTGTTGATTTGATTTAACAATTAGATCTTTTTTTCTAATCTGGATTTTTATCCAAAGCAACAACGTAGATGGCAGACTTTGCAGTTCTTCCCACTTCTGCAATGCTCACTAGTTAGTTTGCAAAAAAAAAAATGTTTTTTACTCTTTATGTTTTTTCTCTGTGTGCAGCAGAGACTCTACATAAATTCAATTAAGTGAAAGATTAATATTGTAAAGAAAACTGTAAGGTTAGCTGGAGTGAGAACCCACCTTCTGTTTATGTTCCTGAAACCTTCACTGAAAACTGACAAAATGACAACAATCAGCGTATTAAAAGTACTAAAATCTCAATTTTAGGGAAATAAATCAAATTATTCAATGTGAGATTATTCTACCGTGACATACGTTGAAATTTATTTTAGAGCATATTACGCATCTTTGCTATGGATGCCATTTTATAGAATAAAACCTGGCCTACCTAAAGACATGTTGTCAGGTGATGATCTGTGTCTGCTGCCACCACCTGGCCAAACATGTTTTATGCACCTCTGAGTATTTTAAATTATTGCTTGAGATAAAGAGCATTTCTAATTTGTTTTCGTCATCATTCTCCACACTTTGTTTTGCTTGCATCTAAAAATGACTCACTGTGACTGAAAGTTGTGTTTTACTTTTCTGTGAATCAAAAACATAGTTTCTCTAATATCCACTCTTCTTTTATATTATTGTTATTTTCATCAGGGTGATCAAGGCCAAGCTGGACCCGCGGGGCCTCCTGGTCCTCCTGGGCCTCCTGGTGCCCGTGGGCCCCCAGGAAACACCGGGAAGGATGGGCCTGGTGGAGAGCCGGTAAGGGCATCCCAAGTGTGCAGGAAGCTCCTTTTTACTCCATGTTGCACTGCTCTTCCATCACTCTGCTCACATCTCACTAAGTTTGCACCACAAACACCGAGCTTTGTGTGAGTCTGTCACTTGGGTAAGGGTCTTCTCTGTAAAAAGCACTGAACCTCAAACCTCATTCTTCAGCGTTAGCCAGTGAGCTGTGGTTTACCTAGAAGAAGAAAAAACTCCCAAAATAGCAACTCTCCTTCAAGCCTCATCTGTTTTGCATAAGTCAGCAGCCGCAAAGTTCTCCAAAGCACGCCGCTTTCTCCCACCACTGTGTTGCCGTGCACACTGAAACAGATATGGCGCTGCGGTGGGTTCATGGGCAGTTCGCTGGCCGCGGGAAACAATAGTGCACTCCTCGTCTGAGGCATTTTCTGTTGCTCAGAATTAAGTTTGTACCCCACAGCGTTCCACTGATCCACTGTGGCAACATCAAGCTGTGGTTCCTGAATTTGAGGGGAGAAAGTTTCAGTTTTTTCTGTTTATCTACTTGAAGGAATAATAGTCGCGTTACTCTCATCTGGCGCTGGACTGCGACGGATTTTACGTGAAAGATGTTGGTTTTGACGTGGGTGAGTTGAGAACACACGCTGAAGCGACCGCAGAGAGCAGTCGGATCAGCTCAAAAAGTGACAAAAAACAGACGGGCCGAATGAAAAGGGGGCCATCGTGTAACCTAGTTGATGGCAAATGGTCTTTTCAAGTTGATTAAAGGCGTTGCGAAACCCAAAACAGCAAAACAAAGTGGTGCTGAGAGCTGCTCCATGTTGTGGGCAGATGTTTCAGTGGACTGAGCAGGAGAAAGTGAGGAAGCCCGCCAACATGGGTGTCCTCTAACACCTGATGCTTACAAAAGTATTCATATCCATAGAAACCCATTTATTTTGCTCCCTGTAATTTGGTGCCAACACAGACTGTTACAAATTTGTAAAGAGAAAATATTATATTAATTTAGATTAGTAACAAATAGGTCATTTGTAATCACCCAATACTTTTGACCCAGCTTCTGATTCTCCATTAGACGTGGGCCTGAACCACTCCATCGTATGTCCTGCTGAAAGAGGAACCTTCATCTCAGTCTCAGGTCTTTTATGGCCTCTTAAGATGTTTTTTTCCAGGGTTGCTCTGAAATTACCACAGCACATCTTCCTATCCAATCACAACAACTTGTTTATGGTTCTGAAAAAATGTAAACCCCACAGCATGATTTGACTACCTCCAGGTTACATAATTGGAATTGAATATTCCAACATCAAACTTCCCCACAGCCTCATCCCTGAGCTGTCTGGAAAAATGTGGAAAAACAAGAAGGGAGTTTCGGTTTAATATGGGAATCAATTTCACAGCTTTCAAATTTGAAAAATGTGAGATTTGCTTTAGCGGCTTAATTCAAAGCTTACATAAATTCTGGTCTCCGTAATCACGAATGCATCTGACATCTGAACCGGGCTCTGTTCTGTACTCGAGATAAAAAGCGCTGCTAAAAATTATTTGCAACGGCGATTTGTTTCCCGCTGCTGTGCAGGACAGATCAAACGATGGGGCCCAGGTAAGAGGGGTGGGAAGAGAGGTTAAAAGACGGCAGGAGGATGGGAACAAAACCGGACCACAGAGCAGCTCGGTGCATCAGGATGACAGCTTGTATGTGCAGACAGAGCGCAAGAAGAGGAAAAACACCTGGGAAACATCATAGTAGCCCCTACAAAATATTGTAAAATATGAGCGCTAAATGGAAAGTTAATACCCTCCGATGTATATGCATTTATGTGAGTGAACTGAGAGATCAAGTAAACACCACTCCTTGATTGCCATGTGTGTGTGTGGCTCGTGCAAGAACGGGTTTTAGCGCAGATTTCCTCTAAGTTTCCTTTCTAACGGATGACTTCATAGCAGACATTTAGCCGTCCACCTGGTCCCAGAAAACAGCCGATAAGTCTGTTTACCTAAATGAGCCAAATCACTGATAGACAGATGGAGAAAGACATGGAAGCTGACATGAAATGTGTGTGTTTGATGTTGTTTGGAGCCACAGCTCATTGTACCGCATACAGACTCCAGGGCTTCAAATTCAATCGTTGTATTTCCTAAAGAGGAGATAAAAAGGATTTTTTTTTCCTGGATTAAAAAGCAGAGTGGTTGAGTAAATGAAGTAACCACTGTTTGAATGAAAAGCTAGAAAAAAAAACAATCACTTCATTATGGGAAGGACGGAACGTCCTTATTCTGAGTATCAAAGCGCTCACTGATTTACTCCTTTTGACATATTTACATATTTGACCGTTTCTGTGAGACATTTACATGTACTTATCATGGCATGCATGTTATAGTAATTAGGACTTTTAATGATTTGCTTGAGCTTCTTTTAAGAGTTCAATGAATATACAGCAAACAACTGTGAGGAATTTCAAACCTAGAACACTAGTCAGCAGTGCAGCGAAAATCGTTCACACAAGTTCAAATATACACACACCCTGACTGACACTTGGTTGAATGTTCCAATAAGAAGCAATTATAGCCAGGAATGAGGCAGGAAGCTTAGCCACTTTTCTTATTGGAGTCGGTGGAAATTAGTTTAATTGGTTCGAACTGAGAATAGTGGTAACACTGTTCCAGACACTTTATGCTAGCCAGCTTTATCTGCTTTAAAACAAACTTTGATGGGTTTCTAAATTTATTTATTTATTTTTTTACTTCTATTGACTTCAAGTTATATCCAAGTTTTTATTGTCTTGCTCCTGATTTGAGGTGAAACGGGAGGCTTGCTTTCCAAGCACTTCGTACAATATTAGGCAGTGAAACAGATTCGCAGTATGATGCCGCCATCACCGTGCTTGGTAGTCGGTGCTTTTTAGGTTCAAAAAGCCAGAGCTTGGCAACTCCAACCATGCCTCTTCCCATATAGCTGAACCTCTGTCTCCTCTGACTGTAAACCAAATTAGTTTTGTTTTACAGTTACAAACCAATTTGTAACTGTAAAATCAAATCTAGAATTCTCCTCTGTAGATCTTTGCTTGGTCCTTTTGTCTTTTCCATCATCCTGAATTCATTGGTCAATTTAGTGAGTGCAGTCAAAAAAATTATTTTTAATATAAAGAGCATCTACCTGCTGCAGTCACTCATGAATCACTCATTCAGCAACACTTATTCACAGATTTTAGAGCCTGTGTATCTATTAGAGCCTGTGTGTAGGATTTTGTGTGGATTAGAGACGTAATTATACATCAAATCCTGCTCCAATCAAGAGCAGTTGAAATAGATCAATAAAAGCTTAAATCTTCTCTGACATTCAAGTCATTTTTGAGTGCAAATAAACCTCTGACACAGCTGCGTAGGTCTTCCTTTAAGGCCTTGGTCAACACTGACATCTAGTGGCCAAACTCTTGAAGTAACTGTCATTGCTTTCCTCACGGAGTTTTTCCTCTGTTTCCTCCTCAGGGTTTGCCAGGTCGGGATGGTGTTGAGGTGAGAGTTCATAATTCAGAACAGACATCTATGTTTTCTTTATCTGATTTATTTATTTGTTTATTTTTTTACTTCAGGGACCACAGGGACCGCCTGGGAAACCGGTAAAGTTTAAGAATCAATTATCCACCTGGACTCATCTGACTTATTCTCGCTGCTAAGCTTTTCACTCTTTACATTCATTAAAATCTACTGACTGGTAGGGAGAAGATGGAGAGCCTGGCTATCCAGGAGTGCACGGCCCTCCAGGGCAGAGGGTATAATTAGCTATTCACATAGTTAGTATCACAATTTTTAACATGTTCTTAACACATTAATTATGGTTCTTTTTGTAATTCCCCAGGGGGAGCCAGGTATGGGAGAGAAAGGAGAGAGAGGGATGGATGGAGTCCCAGGATTAAAGGTAAAATTAATCTGAAGTGGTTTTATGGCAAAGCTTATTACTTAAGTACAATTCATGTAACATTCACAGTTGTGATGCATAATATGTCATTTGACGTGACATTTGCTCCTCACACAGGGTGATAAAGGAGAAGCAGGAGAACAAGGACCACAGGGACCTATGGTGTGTTTTCATTTACAACATACTGTAAATCCTCCATCTTTACTCTGTTTTTATTGCCAGGTATGTAAATGATATGCATTTCTCATTTCAAACTCCTGCTACAGGGTTATCCTGGTGAAAAGGGCGCTGCTGGCTCCTCAGATATTGTCGATTTCAACGGAAAGCTCCTAGATGCTTTCCAGGTGAGTTTAATCTTCTAAACTTAGCACTGAATCCCACAATAGAGTTCAGGGAAACCTAAGCTTATGTGAAAGCCTTTGTAGTAGGAAATAAATCTTGAGTATTTCAGCCAGAGACCTCTGAAGTGAACTGCCTTACTGTCTCTTCTTGACAGGCCATCAAAACCATCAGTGTTTCGGTAATCCGCTGCTGTTGCTGCATGGTTTTTGGTGGCGTGACGAGTCACTAACACCACTCTACGTGCTTGCATCAGCACAGACCCTGTGCGTTTCCTCCCCCACCACCCCTCACATCACACCTGCCTCAACAGTCGTTTCTGTGTGTATATTGTGTCCAGATTTGTGACATCAGATGTATTAGATGTCACTGCACGGGCCACATCTGAAGAGACTCTCTGAATGCCGGGGTCTGTTGCTTTCTGGTGCTTTGCGTTCTCGTTTGGGATGCAACACTGCAGCCACAGTTAATGCATCGCAGCTGTGTTGTTTTATCAGATAACATGTAGCCTGAAGACATTCGTTTAACCATGCAGAACAATCTAAAGGGCTTGTTGCAACGTTTTGAGTTGTTTGAATGTTACTAGAGGGCAGCATGGTGTGTTTGCTCTGGTATTGGCATTTTTCCATACAGTGCTTTTCAAGTGTCTTCATATTCCCTGAACTTTTTGTCTTGTTACAACCGCAAGCTTTATGTATTTCATTATGTTGCAGATCAACAGTGTTGTCTGCAGCTGTGAAGTAAAAGGATAGATAATACAAGATCAGTTTTTTCATTTTTATTTTTACATGTAAAAATCTGTTTGGCGCCACTGAATAAGTGGAAACACCTTCTGTTGCAATTACAGCCTGAATCTGTCAGCTTTGTGCATCGAGAAGCTGAAATCTGTGCTTCTTTTTTTGTTTCTCCTAAATAGTTCTGACCAGATGCAAAGCGTTTATGAACGTCTATTTTCATTTCTTGCCTTTTCTTGCTTTGTGTTTACCTTTGTCCTGTGAAGGTGACACACCTGTCTCAAGTCGTTTAAACCCTCTAACCAGATCACCTGTTCCTGCTAAAGAAAACCAGCCCACAGCATGACACTTCCACTGCCATGTTTCTTCTTGCGCATGGTGTGGAATTGTTTATGTGTGTTGAGACACTAAGCTATCTCTGCACAAAAACATCTGTAATTTTGGTCTCATCTGACCATTACACATTCTTCTTCTTCTTCTATTTATTTTGTGCTAATGACGCAAAGTAAGCAGTTATAGACAGCCTCCCCACAGCATGATGCCACCGCCACCATGTTTCAGTGATCTGCAGTGTTATTTTTTTACTTTCTCCCTAGTCCTTGGTCTTCATGGTGCTTCGTGTTCACTAATGTGAATCTCCCAAACCTTCACAGACCAGCTGGATGCATGTTGATAGTAAAGTGTACACAAGTGAATTTTACCTACCAAGTAGGAAACTTTAGTTGCTTGTATTAAATCGTATTTAGGGCTATGAAAGTTAAGAAGACTAAATATAAATCCAAACGCACACACTTTTCAGATTTTTATTTGTAAAAAAAAAAAAACATTTTAAAGCAAGTTCTATTTTCCCTTCCAAGTCATAATTATGGACTACTTTGTGTTGGTTTATCACATTAAAAATTTGAATGAAATACATAAAAAAGTGCTCTGTGTAAACCCTTGCTGAAAAGAGCAGGAAATTTTGACGATAGGAAGGGCAACTCTACACTCATTACAGTCACAGCTCTGCCTATATCCACTTGATCTCCATCCTGCCTCGTAATGGGGAATACATGCTACTGAAAGATGGCTATCTGCACTGTGGTGTTTGCATTTGATTAAAAACGTGTATGAGCCAATTCCCTTTGGATTCTGATCTCAAACCAAGTCACAGCCCAATAGCCTCAGATAGCTTCAAAGCAGATGGTAGAAACACAAAATAAAGATCTTATCAGAAACCTCTCGTCAAAGAGGTTCAGTCTGCACAAAGTCTGCTCACTGGGCCTCTGGCAGACCTCCGAATGCTCATAATTCACTCATTGGCCACCCATGTTGCATTTGTTTGTGTGAGGAGCGGGTTCTCGTGTTTCATTTGTGTTGATGAATTTGGTGTAAAGTAATGCCATAATGTTATTGGTTAGTCTCTGGTCCTCATTCTGCAGTTCTTTATATGATTGGTTGCATGAGTAGAGCTCACTAACCTCTGATGAAATACTGCAGATCAAATAGTGTCGCACAATAGTGTAAACATCTCTGGTTTCCAAGGATTTTGTAGCTCTCACAGAGTCGAAAATGGAAAAGGAGTAACACAGATCAGGAAGGCAGCATGTTTTTTTTTTTTTTATTATTCCTCTTATTACTTCAAGAGTGTATGACTACAGACGCAGAGATTAAGGAGCATGATTGAAGAGGCCTGCTACACACAGCAAACACTGAGAGAATGTGGAAATCATGTTCGTGCTAATTCTCATCCGGTGTTACATAAAGTCCAATGAATGCTTGGCTTCCCCTGCCTTTGCCTCAGTTTGCATCAAAACAATCAACAGCATGAAAAATGATGCCAGATTGTTGTGTTTTACAATCTCTGCTGGATGAAATGGCTTCAAGTTGTTCGCGAATCAGCAGAGGATTTGTTTACTCCCCTATTTACAAGGAAAGCAATGAGGAGCAGCATATATACAGTATATACTGTATAATATATATATATATATATATATATATATATAGCAAAAATCAAAGATTTGATTTAAAAAGCAGTAAGAAAAAAGTAGTATATGTAAACATAAACATTTTTTAACAACAATTTTCATTTATTTATGTATACTGTATATGCTTCTCCTCATTGCTTTCCTTGTAAATAGGGGAGTAAGCTCTTTCTCGATATATACAGTACAGACCAAAAGTTTGGACACACCTTTTAATTCAATGAGTTTCCTTTATTTTCATGACTATTGACATTGTAGATTCACACTGAAGGCATCAAAACTATGAATAACACATGTGGAAATATGCACTAAACAAAAAAGTGTAAAACAACTGAAAATACCCCTTATATTCTAGTTTCTTCAAAGTAGCAACCTTTTGCTGTGATTACTGCTTTGCACACACTCTGCATTTTCTTGATGAGCTTCAAGAGGCACACTTCATAGGTGTGCCCTGTCAGGTTAATAAGTGGGATTTCTTGCCTTATAAATAGTCATGAAAACAAAGAAAACCCATTGAATTAGAAAGGTGTGTCCAAACTTTTGGTCTGTACTGTATATATCGAGAAAGAGCTGTTTTATTGCCACATTTACAACACTTCATTGACCTCCGTCTTGTCCAGGATGTTTTGACCTTAAGAGATTAAGAGACTGCTGTTGTCACTGTTGTCAACACAAAATATCATTATCCTACCAACTGAGTCACTTAACATTTTTCAGTAAGATTGTTTAAAGACTGCTATTTACTAACAGGGTCACAGGATGTTAGTATTGTCTCTACAGAAGCTGAGCTGCATTCTCTCCACTTGTTTGAATGCAGCAAAAAAGGTTGTTGCAACTTTAAACTTGATTCATGTGAAGTAAAAATTAAACGCATCCCATCTGTCTGTCTGTCTGTCTGTCTCCAGGGCCCACCTGGACCACCAGGACCTCCTGGCCCTCCAGGGGAAAAGGTAAGTGAAGATGAAGTCCTCATATGTTATAATGGAAATATATCAGTATTCTGCTCTGAGGAGTGGATGCATTTGTGTTAAAATGCGTCACCTGGAGGATATCTGAGAGATTCTGAATTGATAAATATCCCCAAGTCAAGATGTGGGATGCTGAAAGAGTCCTAGCAAAGCTTTATGAATGATGAAATTAAAGCCAAAAGAGCTTTGTCAAAATATCATTTTGAGAGTGCACATAATTCTGCACTTCATGTTTGTTTTTTCAGTGGAATTGCACCAAACCTAAAGAGTATTTTAACAGGGATCTGGGCACTTATTAAGATCCACTTTAAATATTTGTGCATTTATGAGGCCCCTTAAATTCACTAAATAACCAACATTTGTGTCTCTTTTTCCTAAATTAGGGAGAGCTTGGATTGCCTGGGCCTGCAGGAGTCGATGGAGAAAAGGTACAAACAACTACACACATGCAGACTGGATGTTTTCAGGAATGATCTACGTTTTAGAGTCAGTGTATGCACTAATGTTAAAATATTTAAAGTGGAATTATGTTTGGTTTCACAACCTTCAGGGATCCAGAGGTGATTCGGGTGAAATGGGACCTCCTGGTGAGAGAGGAGAGAAAGGAGAGATGGGTCTGTCTGGACCTTCTGTAAGTCGTGACAGAAACAAACTTTTTTTTTTTTCTCAAAAAAGGTTTCAAATGGTGAAAAGTGAAAATAACTGTTGCCTCTGTGTGGATCAGGGGATGGACGGATATAAGGGGGAAAAAGGAGACTGCCGACTGGATGACAACCTGGTTAGTTTTTAACACACATATAAACACACTGACGTTTGAGTCAAATTAACACAGACATGAATTCAACTAATAGTTTTAAGCAATTATTTTTATTGCTTTATATATTCTAGTAGGTTTAAAAATAACGTTGAGTTTAAATACCTTAAATAGTCTCAAAAATATTAACACCTTCTGATTTTTTCCCCACATTTTGTCACTTTGTGTCCCCCAACCCTCAGTATATTTTATGTTATTTGATAGACCAACACAAAGTAGTGAACATTTTTTAAAGTGGGAGGGGAAATAGTTTTAAAGGTATGTTGCAGTCAAAAAAAAACGAAAACTGACATAAATTAGTGTGCAGCCCAAACAAATCACCTCAATACTTTTTCCATCCTTCTTTCCAAAAAAGCTCAAACACAGTCAGACTGGATGGAGAGCGTCTGCAAGCAGCAAATTTTAAGTCTGTTCATGGATTCTCATTTATTGTATTCAGTCTGTACTGGGCCATTCAAACACTTGAATGTTCTAAGATCAATCATTGGCAGCCTCTAGCAATTTTGGGTTTTTTTTCAAAAGGCTTGTCCTGTTTTTAGCGCCACCTCATCTCCTCGTCAGCTTTTTGTTTTTGCCATGGAAACAAAAATGCTGTTCCGTGCTGTGTTACATCAGAGCTACAATTCAAAAACTCAAATCACATCTGCTCTTGACATAAACGTTAACAATCCCGCCTGCCCTCTCTTCACTTTTTTACTCATCAGATTCAGATGATCTCTCAGCCGGGCCCTCCTGGCCCTCCAGGAATACCCGGGTCCCCAGGATCCATGGTGAGTGTCTACATCCGCACCCCAATCCAGCACTTGGATTCCTGTAGGCACGGACGCTGACGTTGTGTGATGTTTTTTCAGGGTCTGCATGGTATGCCCGGTCCTAAGGTAAGCCTGAGATGCCTGTGTGTTTTGTGGTGGAGCGGAGGCTGAGAAAACATGCTGGGATCTTAACCGCTGTGCTGTCACAACGCAGGGCGAACCAGGAGCTGGGGTCAAGGGAGAGAAAGGGGAGCACGGGTCTCCTGGATACAAAGTAAATGACGTATTTGCCAATATTCATACAATTAAGTCGCTTGTATCACGCAACACCGATTGCTTACTTTCATCTGCAGGGGCTGGACGGCCACCAGGGCCCACCGGGGGCTCCTGGGTTAGTGGGCCTTCCAGGTGCAAAGGGGGAAAAGGTAAATCAATAATAAGCTGCAATATATGTTTTATAAACCTCATTTGATTTCTGTTAAAAATAACAAGTGCGATTTTCAAATGTGGTGTCCGCAGGGCCGACCAGGGGAGCCGGGACTAGATGTGAGTTTGTCGAAGTGAATTTAGTTGATGGTTCTTTTTACCTCGACTCAAACATCTGCTGAACCTTCTCATCTTTTCTTCATTCAGGGTTTTCCGGGTCTGAGAGGAGACAAAGGTGAACGAGGAGAAAAAGGAGACAAGGTTAGTTTAGATTGTACAGACACAGACATAATTTTGATTCATTTAGAAAAATTTAAAGGTAGCTTACCTTTAAATTTGGAACATTTACTGAGAAGAGGAGAAATCCCTCAAAAAGACATGGCTCTTTCTAACTAAATTACAGCTGCCATAATTATTTCTTGTCCTCATAATGCCTTTACATTAAATGCAACTGAAGTATTTGGCTGACATTGGGAAAAATATTTCCTGTTCTATTACCACACGTGAATAAAACCATGAAGTTTTCTAAATGCTACTGGGATTTTAACTGGAAGCGTTTCCTTTGGTCAGATGATGCTGAGGTTCTTTAACAAATCTCCAGGTGGGTTTGGCCTCAAACAAAGGATGAATATGTGGAAAAGCACCTTGTTGCACCTTTTAAGTTTGGTGGACGATCTGTGATGCTGTGGGCCTGTTTTTTTTTTTTTTCTTTCAAAGACCCTGGATAAATAGACCTTTGTTATAAATCATCACATCACAACCTATTTCAGAAACCAGAAGTTGTCATTGGTTGTTCCTGTTGAAAAGCTATCCCAAACTTTCTCCCCACTAAATAAATTTACTGAAATAGAAGTTTTTCTGTTTTTTTTTTTAGTTACTAATGTAATATTTTGTTACATTAGTGCTATAATTCCAGCTTATGCAACTTAGTTTGTTTCTCGTTATGTGGGTCTGACTTCTGGCTTCTTCATGCCTCAGGGTGACAGAGGGACTGTCGGGAAGAGAGGTCTGAAGGGTAACAAGGGAGAACAAGGTCCTCCAGGACTGGACCAACCCTGTCCTGTGGTATGTCCTCATCATGGATACACACACATGCACCCCCCCCCCCCCCCCCCCACCCACCCACCCACACACACCACACACACATAGCTCTGTGATACCTGATATTCTCTCATTCTGCTCTACTCTTCTTTAAAGACCTTTTGTGTTTTCTGTATTCTGTGTGTCGCTCTCAGTGTTTTTCCTATCATTTTCTCTGAGTTTCCTCCTTATGGCTGTAAATGTGTAACTGGCATCCTCTCACAGGGCTGTGATGAGAGTAAAGGTCACTCTGTGAAGGCAGGGCTTTCTTCTCCTGAAACTGCTCCTCTTCCTCCTTCTGGCCCTGCGGCCCCCTGTCCTGTGGTACAGTATCTTTCTTTCTTTACTCTACCTCCTTATGTTCACTTACTTCATCTATCATGTCTTGTTTTATTTATTTATTTTTACTTTTTTTTTTTCTTTAGTCAAACTATAACCTGCATAGTCCTATACCATCATAACTTTATCTATTCTCAGATAGTAAAAAGTTATGGTTGCATTTATGTTGAGGTTAAGTACTGAACTATAAAACCTGACAGCAGCTAAAAGAGATGGGACTTTCTGATGTCATATCTATAACTGCGGGTAACAAGAAGATTAATTATTCATTAAACATTCCTTGTCTGAACTTAAAAAGATAGTAGACATTACACAAATATTAATAAATATATGTTATTTATTTAATGATTGTGGCATATGGATTTTTTTAAGCAAGAAATTATTTTTGAACATGGAATTGTTTTCAAATAGAAAAAGAAATTATCAAAATTAAATGTATTAAATTAATACCTTTGAATTTTTTTTTTGACATTTTAAATGCAATATTATGTTTCTACACTAAAAAATGTGTTTATTTTAGGGCTTTCTACACATTTTTACCAGGAAACTGTGGAAGGTGCTTTAGACTCTGATATTTACCAAAATAAAGTGTTATTTTGAGCTCAGTCCATTTAAGGTTAAAACGATTTGCAGGGCTATTACAGTGGTTTGATTTGACAAAACCACTGTGTTGCAAACATTAACTTTCCACCTCTGGTCTCTCCTGCAGGGACATGATGGGCTTCCAATACCAGGCTGTTTGCATAAGGTGAGCGTTTGAATTTTCATTTTTAATAATTTATGCAGTTCTGTGTCGTCACCTTTGAGCTCGTTAAAGGTGCAGTTAGGGAGTAGGAAGCACAGTCAAAGTATATACAAATGACTTTTCAACTGATTTTACACATACTGACTCTAATTTAACACAGAGACAATTTGTAAGTATATTAATCTGTGCTTTTGAGTTTATAATAATGATAAAGCATGTATACCTTGCTTAATTTTTGTGCAACTTAAAAGCTAATCACTCTTTGCTATTTTTTGTGTTTGTTTTTTGTTTTTGTTTTTGCAGTGATGACTAACCAGCAGCATGGGACCTGTACATATTGATATGGTATATTTTGCAGCTGTGTACTACCCCAACAACCTCTTTTTCATCCCTATTTTTTAAAATAAAATCCTATTATATAATATATTGAAAGATAAAGAACAAGGACATTTTTAGCCTTTTTGTAAACTCACAATGCAGTGTGAAAGCAGCCATGAACTGGCAGTGGGACTTTTAGCTTGACGGACAGTCCAAATGTCACTGTTGGAGTAGAAGAGTGCCTCGCTAACAAAGTGTGACTGACGTGTGGTAACCACAAGTGGCATAGTGGCTGTGTGATGGTGTGTGCAAATCTCACCGATGGATGGATGTTCGAAAGGATGGGATTTTTTTTTGCGGAGGAGTTTGGAGTCAGTGCTCTCTTGTCCTCTCTCTGTGTGTGTTTTCTACAAGGAGGAAATGGTGAGGCAGAAGCTCAAACGTAAGCGTCTCTCTCAGCCCTGAGACAAATGGAGCCCCGGCGGGGAGAGGACACACAAATGGGCAGAGAGAGTGAAACAAAAGGGCTTCTACTGAAGAAGAGCTTCATTTCTGATGCCTCTACGTCACACTCAGATCTTGCATTACAGAGACTCTCCAGGAGGGGGCGACAGAACTCTGCATTTCCACATTCACCTCTGATGGGAAAGAAACCTGTTGCTGATGATGTTGCGCGGTAGCTTGATAACCAGTTGAAGTTTTCTGGGAGTCACTGACGTCCCTGGCACATAAGGAAGGGAATTACTGTGCAGATAATTTGTTATAATAATAATATGTCGTATGAGATTGTTGTAAAATATTAGTGCATGGCAGTGTTGTTTAGCACCCCGACAGCATGTGGGACTTCCAGTCAAACCCTGACACGACAGAATATTCATTTTTATTTGCAGTAAGGATTATTTACATATAAAATCCCTTCAAAATAGCATTAAGTCAACTAATGTAAAACTTACATTTTGTGTGTTGTATTAGTTTTGCATATTGTTTTTATGTTTCTCCAGTTACAGTTTGCATTCCTGTGTATTGGTTTGATCGCCGAGTAAAATTTGAAGGAACCATTTGCAGTATTTTGGATCAATCAGTGTTGCCGTGGGAAATAAGCGTCCTCAGCTGATGGCCTTAGAATCATCGAAGATTGCTACTTACAGTATTTTGGACAACAGTAGAAGTTTTTTGCTGCTGACTTAAATGTGTGTTTGTTTGTTTTTTTCTATATATTTGTGAATCATCTTTAGCTTTGAATTTAAGAAGAACCAGTACTTAATAACGTCATTTGAAACAATTATATATGCAATAATTCTTCACTGGTCTCAACTTTGACTGTATCTCAGTGATATTGTTGTTTCTTTTGCTGTATGGATTTTTTAATTTGCAACAAAAACTATCTTTGTTATCAGGTGACATTCATTTTGTGTGATATTGTCAACAAATCTTTCTCAGACGGACTCATTTCTTGGTGCTTCAGTACTTTTTTTTGCAAATCTTTATCATGAACAGTGGCGGTTTTTGAATGCATGGCGCCCAGGGCAAGCCCCCCCCCCTCTCTCTCTCTGCCACCTCAGACCAATCAAAATCAAGAACATTAAACTTACGTTTCTGGATAAAATACAGTCCTGCACAAAGCATGTAGAATACTCCTACTTTCAGCAACAAGCAGTTGGGAGAACTCTTCATTGACAGTCAAATGTATAAAAACAATAAACTTATGTAATTCTCAACCTACAGAAAACAGGTGCTTATGCCACCCCCTTTCTAATGTCTCCCTGGGTAACTACCAATATGACCGATTTTAAAAAAAACGCCACTGATCCACTGTCTTTTAAAACACACATCTGCAGACTTTTCAACAACCTGTTTAAGTCGAGCTTGTTCTGCCTTGTACTTATAGATCATGAAATATGCTGATATGTTTGGAAACATATTGGAAATATAATCAGAATGTGGACAGAACACACAAATATACATTAGTGGAGTTTTGTGTATATTGATATGTGTTATTTGATGTTTTGCCTTCATTTTACATTATACTACATGCAGTATTCTAACACTTACAAATATTTCTGTCTCAGTGTTACTACAGTTTTAAGGAGAGTTCCCTGAATTGGTTCAGGTTTATTTGGAAGTGGAAATGTTTGAGTGGATTTAAAAGTTGCTCTCACTCTTATTAAAATGTCTTTTTTTGTGTGTGTGATGGAAAAAAATTGGGCCGTGACAAATTGTCAAGGGTGCAAATGATTAAGTTTCACTTATAGAACCAATTCTAGAACATCTGAACTGTATTTCAGATTAATCGGATTATTTGATTAAGGACATTCACATTTATACAGCCAGGTTGTTGCAGTGTTTTGTTACATTTTTGCCCCTAACAGATTTGCAAAAAATGAGAGGGCACACAGTATTAAACATGAGCATTTGTGCAGTTGTATTAATCTGAGGTATTTGAAATGTGTGTTGAGTGGAACTTTAAAAGTGTTAATGCACATAGGTAATAGGATCTGTAGTGCTTGAGTATGCAATAATTACTCATTCAAGAGTTTCTTGAATGTGTTTATCATTTCAGTCTGTTCAGATTTTTGACTGGAAGCATCAGGTTTATACATCTTAATTTGAACAACTGAAAAACTATTCAAGAAAGAGAAGTCCTCCCATTTTTCTTTATTCAAGTACTCAACCTTCAGTCAATTAAAAAAAAAACATTATTTTATGATAATGCCAAAATAAGCTGGTGGTTATCTGCTTTATGTTTATTGCTTTCACAGATTCTTCCAGCACTATTTTCTTGGTATAATGAAGTTGATTTGTGATTAAAGTTTTATATTTTATCCAATCTTACCCTACAGTGTTAGCTTGTCTTTGTGAGCATTGTTGCTTGGTTGTGCATTTGGTTGTAAAGGATTTCAGCTGTTTTTGTAATTACTTGTCCAATTATATGAAAAAAAGAACAACCTATGGTCAGTCCAACATGTAGACAAAAATAAAATCAAGTTTTACGATTGTTTTGTCATTTATTCAGAAACATAGCAAGAAGAAACACTTTTCATATTTAATAATAAAATAAATGATGCAAAATCAAGGAAACAGTTATGAAACTGGATTTTCTTTTTTAAATGCATGCATCAAAGTACCTGTAAGGTCAGTATATCTGATGAAGAAGGCATCAAAACCAAATCAAAACCAAGCAAAAGAATTAGGCACATTAGAACCACAAAATACTGGGTAGCTTATTGAGATTTTACGTGATAGACCTACACATTTAGCACTTATTTGTGAAATGGAGGGAAAATTACACCTACATGGTTTTCTTTTTTACAGATACAAATCTGAACGATTTGGGGTGTATTTGCATTCAGCACCCATTTACTCCACCTAAATAAATCCAGTGTACACTTCGAACAGGTTTTCTTCCAAAATTACACTTGCATTATCGTTACCATTTTGAATAAAAGCCTCCCCAGAGTGATGCTGTCATCAATATGTCTCCCAATGGTGTTTAGGGTGAGTTGTAGTGTTAGTTTTCCACCACATAGGTTTTAATTTCAGTGCCCCCTGTCGCTTGGGACAAATATCAAATTGGACTTCTTTTTAACAATGGATTCCTTCCTGCTTTAAACAAGGAATATATAAGGACCTCTCAACATTTATTCCAATTTAAAATGCCTTCAGATGACACTTGATTGAACTAAATTATCTTTCAATCCCCTAAGTAATCCCAGAGATTCTGAGATATAAATGCTAAAGGCTGCATGACAAGAACTAAAGTTAATATAATACTGTTGTTTATTTATACAAACAGCAGCCCAATATGGTTCTGTTTTTGTAAGTTTGAAAGAACAGAAATAGTAAATTAAATAAGATAACAGAAGACTGTGACAGACTGTGAATGAACATGAAAGGATAATGTGACGACTGAGGTGACTGAACTTGCTACGATACTATAAAAGTTGTGAGAGCAAGAGGAGTCAAGTATAGAGCAAAACACATCAGATTTTTCTGTGCTGTTTTTGTTCAGTTATTAGTAACCTGTAATACTGCAGAATGTTTCAGATTCTTGCATTTTCTAAAAATAACATTTAAAAAACGTAATAATAATGCCCCTAACTGAACTCTTTTAAGCTAACAAAGGCATTTCAAAGTGATTTACATCATAAAATCATAATACACTAACCAATGACGAAACAATCAATAAACATTACATTTTATCAAAGGCTATCATCAAAGTCATCAAGCAAATATACATAAAATATATTGATTAATGTTCCAGTTATTATGAATAAAAGGCAACTCTAAACAAGTGGGGGTTTAGCCTTGATTTAAAGGAACTCAGTGTTTCAGCATCTTTGCAGTTTTATGAAAGTTTTACACAGATCTTTGGTGTATAGAAACTGAATACTGCTTCTCCGTGTTTGAAATTTAAAAAAAAAACTGTGTTCAGAACCACGCCTTAAAAAGTTCTAAACTATCCCTTTTATTCAACTTCAAAACGAGCAAAGACAACATATCCCAGAGTCCTTTGCGGAGTCCTCACCCCCTGATAGCGTTTGCATCCGGGTGCGTTCTTCCTTTTCCTCCGTGCCTAGATGCGATGAGGACTTAGGTTTGCCCGAACCTGCCAAGAATCCGAATCCATCCTTGTGATAGGCACCATCAAACCTCGCCAAAATGACCGAGCAGATGACAGTGAGGGGGACCCTGAAGGGCCACAGTGGATGGGTCACCCAGATCGCCACTACGCCCCAGTACCCCGACATGATTCTGTCGGCGTCCCGAGGTGAGGCTTCCCCCGCCGGCTCCGCCAACATGGCTACAGCTAGCATTGTGCAGTTAGCAACACATTTAACTAATGCTTGATAAAACGGTATAAAGACGGAGTGAATTACATGTGACAAGTGAACAGTAAAAACAGCACTGTAAAGATTTAATCTCTGTTAACACTCAGTATTTTTCAAATGAAGGGGCGATAAAGGTTCCATGTTGGTTAGCATATGCTATGTGGCGTCATATATTGAACGACTTAAATTACCCTTTCATTACTTTAATATGACTTCAACAGACTGAAGATTAATACATGCATATAAACTCACCACATCTGTTGAATAGATGTTTGTATCGTACAGCATTTCCTGTTGCCGGCCCCGTAAGAGCTAATAAACCATGCTAGCTCAGCAAATGTGTTCAGGTACTGCGAGATCACCCATGAGTGAAGAATCCCGTGTGTTTATTTTGTTTCCCAGACAAGTCTATCATCATGTGGAAACTGACCCGTGATGAGACCAACTATGGCATCCCCCAGCGCTCCCTGAGGGGTCACTCTCACTTCGTGAGTGATGTTGTCATCTCCTCAGATGGCCAGTTTGCTCTCTCAGGAGCCTGGGACGGGACCCTGCGCCTGTGGGACCTTACCACGTAAGTTCTCATCCACCTACACCCAAGGGGTCCAAATCCAGTCCGCAGTAGTAGGTGTCCTGCATGATTTCACACTGAATCAAGTGACTGGTTTACTAGCAGGTCTCTGCAGAAGTTTAACATCAAGGACCCTGGCTTATGAGGACTTTAGTTTGACACGTTCGACCTAGATCTTTGACTATTTCTTTTTAAATGTGAGGAGACCATGGATTTCCTGTAACTTAAGTCCACAAATGCATTACTTTAACTCAATATAACGGGACAAATACTATTTGATTAATGAATATTGTCCTTGTATTTTCTAACAAAACAGAAATATGTGAATCACTGATAGAGAGGTTTTGTATTCCTCTATTAGAACTCACTAAGCTTAGGAAACTAGAATTGAGAACAGTTAAAGGCCTTTGTCCTTATCCTAGCCTAGCACAAGTTTGAAGTACAGCGTTTATGAAGCAGTTGAAACTTAAAAATATGGTGAATTACAGAAAATGTTTCAGTGCATCTGCATTTGTTGTCAAATCAAGTTGCAGTGATCTAAAAAAATGTCTGGCATTCAACTTTCTAATCTTTTTTCTTTTGTTTTTTAAGATTTGTAAGTTGTACTAGATTGACTATATGTAATGAATGCTTAGTTGTTTATCATTTGAATTAGTTTATAGGTGGTGGAAAAAAAGAAGAAATTGTTCACAAGAAAAATGCTTGACTTTCTAGTGTAGCCTTTTAAAATAAAACAATATTTTGGGATTTTAGAGACAAGTGATCTTTTTTAGGTTACAATTTCGTTGGATGTCTTGAATTGTGAAACCATATATCGTGATCTGCTCTGCTCCTCTCTTCAGTGGCGCCACCACCCGCCAGTTTGTTGGACACAACAAGGATGTTTTGAGCGTGGCGTTCTCCGCTGATAACCGCCAGATTGTGTCTGGCTCTCGGGACAAGACCATCAAGCTGTGGAACACACTTGGAGTCTGCAAGTACACCATTCAGGTGAGCGACCAGCTGGTGTTACGGGTAGCGAGAAGCCTTAGTAGAATTTGCATGAATTGACGTTTCACCAAACGTATTCTCAACTTGGAACAGTCAGCAGAAACCTCAGGTGGAATTTTAGTTGTGCTGTACAACAAGAAACTCAAGTAGATTTTTAAAATTTATTTTAGTTTGAATGTTAGATGTGTGCTGAGGATTTCTTTTTATTTTGCAGGATGAAGGCCACACTGAGTGGGTGTCTTGTGTTCGCTTCTCCCCCAATAGCAGCAACCCCATTATCGTCTCCTGCGGCTGGGACAAGATGGTCAAGGTGGGTGGATTTATCTGAAGATTCTCTTCTGCCTATGTCACATTAGCTCAATGATTTAAAACAGTTTGCATGTATTATCCTACATACTCTCTGAGGAGATCATTAAGTTAATGAGAGCAGAAAATTCAGCTACTTCAGATGTTTTTGTCATTGTGAACGAGCTGATCGATGTCCCGACCCCGTTAGGTGTGGAACCTGGCCAACTGCAAGCTGAAGACCAACCACATCGGCCACACCGGCTACCTGAACACAGTGACCGTCTCTCCCGATGGCTCTCTGTGTGCATCTGGTGGAAAGGTAACCTGCCTTTACTTGTAGGTCATCAGATGGTTTACTGTGTTCATTCTGATCGGAAAATCCAACTAAGCTTTCAGGTTTGCTGTGATGGAAAACTATACATGCATCTGTTAAATAGTGATGATACCAGAGGCTGTTTCTGAGCGACGGTGAAACCTGTGGATGTTAAGAGTGATGAAGGTCATGTGGAGTTGGTGGGAATCTGTCATTGAAGTGTTGTTTCTGTGCTCAGGACGGTCAGGCCATGCTGTGGGACCTGAATGAGGGCAAACACCTCTACACTCTGGATAGCGGTGACATCATCAACGCCCTGTGCTTCAGCCCCAACCGTTACTGGCTCTGTGCCGCCACTGGCCCCAGCATTAAGATCTGGGTGAGTCCTCGTCATAAGCATCTCCCGATTAGAATAGGCGGTGATGAAACTTCTACATGCTAGCTGCATTTAATGATGAAATCAGAGGCTGTTTCTGAGCTTTGATCTAAAAGAGTTTTATTCTGTAGGAGGATGTGGTGCGTTCCCACTCATCCAAATCTTCTCTCTCGTTGTTCTTGTTCTCTTGCAGGATCTGGAAGGCAAGATCATTGTGGATGAGCTGAGACAGGAAGTGATCAGCACAAACAGCAAGGCCGAACCCCCACAGTGTACTTCCTTGGCTTGGTCTGCTGATGGACAGGTATTTGATTCTCAGCTCTTCAGGCACTTTACAGGCAGATTAACTGCAAGTTTGTTGTTGTAGTCTTGTGGCCCCGGTGATTATACCCATTCACTTTTCATTCTGATGTTCACTGCTGACAGTCCTGCAAATATGAGGGGAGCTAGGGAAAAGAAAACACTGTTGTCTAACAAGCTGTTCTTATATCTAGTGTTAACTTCTCACCCTTTTATTTCCCCACAGACCCTGTTTGCTGGCTACACTGACAACCTGATCAGAGTGTGGCAGGTCACTATTGGAACACGATAAGAACCCTTTGCAGAAGCAACTTTGAATAAAAAGACTGTTTAAGAAAATATGTGCTGGTCTCAACGTTTTGTTTGTAAATGTACATTTCAGTACAGAAATAGAGCTGCACAAATTGGAAAATACAACATTATTGTACCACTTGGCCTGACCATCGGAACTGGTTAGCATTAAAGGAACATTAAAAACAATCCATCCAGTTTGTCAATGAAGATTGGCTAGTGATATCTGAATGTATGGTACATGTAAGACCTCCTCCCACCAGTGGTGGCCCTTTGCCCCCGTTTGTCGTATTTGTTCTCAAACCCTGACATTGAGGTAAATGAGAAGCAAATTAGCTGCAATGTGTAGAATAAATTAAAGAACCAAACCAAGTGGATCTATAATTTATGTTCTAAATTAGGATGTTATCGGTAAGAAATAAAGTATCTTGAATTTTTATATGTTCAGACCTTATTGGAGCATATATGTGTATTGAAATGTAATATAAACTTCCTGTGATACTAAAAAGCTAGCAATGTGTAAGAGACCTGCCAACTTTCCAAATTTTTATTCAGATTTCAAGGACTGTGGTGTTTAACAAAAATGATTGAACAGCAGCTTCAGAGTGCCAATTACATTTTGTTTCTCCTTTTTCGAGACAAATTTAAATCACCTGCCCACAAAAGATTATACATTTTCCAGAATTCTTGAACGTGCTGGGTGCAGGGAGGTTTAAAACTGTATGACGCTTTATTGTTGAATATTTCAACTTGTACATTTTTACTTACAAGATAAGAAAAAACGTCTTTCGAAAAAGGCATGGATTGTCCTACATGGTATACCGTAGTTGTCTGGTATCATAGCAACCCACATTACCCAGAAAGTAATCAAACAACCGAATAAATTCGGCTGCTGTTTTTGCTGTGTCTGCTTCTCCAATTATTTAGCTACAAATCGTAGTTCGTGCGGAATTATTCACAGACTTTGTGTTAAACGTGTATTTTCTGTTTGAAAGCAGCAGAGGTTGTAAGTTCGTGGAGGAAAATGGAAGAGATTTCACAACGTCTTTATGTTGAAAGAACCCTGGCAATCATCAAACCTGATGTAGTTCATAAATCCGAGGAGATCGAGAAAATCATCCTGAAGGCAGGTTTTTTGATCCTTCAGGTTAGTAGAAATATCAAAGATTTAGGACGTTTGTGGGTAGGAGTCTAATCACATATTAAAAGAGAATCATCTATTTTAGTGTTTATTTAATCCTTATACCATTTGTCCACTAGAGGGCAATGGTGACCAATATTTTTAAGCTAGTTCAGCGGACGGGCATTGGGGTTGTAAAAGAGACACAGGGTGCTTAATTTTTCCTAGAAATGATTCAGAGATGATCAGTTATGTTAAATATGAATGTATAAGGAAAGGATGTGCCAGGATGTGTTGTTTTTCAGTCCGTTTCTTGGTCCACAACATAGTCTTCCCTCAGTGGGACAGGTTTGAAAAACCTCCAAAGGGAGGTGCCTGGGAGGCACATCCAGTCAAAATGACAGTAAATAAATCCATCATGATAAATACAGGAGCATTGACATTTGAAAAAAAATATTTCAAACTGCAATATATACTTGGTTGAACTTAAGATTGTTCCTAGTTGTTTTCAATTAATTATGTTTAAAAAATCAGGTATTTATTTTTATTAGATGTGACCTAAAATGTAACCTCCAACATGTTTATTACTCTCTTTAGTCTCTGTCCAAGCTTAATATTTATATAAAACCAATGTAGAGAAATGTGGAGCTTTGAAATATGTGGTTAATTACATTTTAAAGAAATTGTACATGTTCACAGATGAAATTCTTTTCAGATAAAGAACCCCACTTACACTTTGCAAGTGACTGTAAGCTGTTCTATTTGAATGTTTTTTTCCCTTCAATATAATAAAAGAAGAAACACTTAAGGGGAGAGCTGAAAGCCAAACAGAAAAAATTAAATCAATCAGAATTGTGTAGGAAAAAAAATACTTACCCTAACCCTAATTTAATTCAATATATCTAATAAATTAAAGAAATAGTAAAAGAAACGTCTCATCTGTCTAAATGGACATTTAATCGATCTGCATCAGTTTCATAAAGTTGAGAACAAACCATAACCATGTGTCTTGCTGAACTGTCTGGAAATGAATTTTCCCTGTGATAGAAGCGCAGGCTGCTGCTGAGTCCTGAGCAATGCAGTGAGTTTTACGCACACCAGTACGGAAAGCTCTTCTTTCCCAGCCTGACGGCCTTCATGAGCTCCGGCCCCATTGTTGTCATGACGCTGGCTCGGCATAACGCCATCACTCACTGGAGGTCCATGATAGGCCCTGACAGCATCTTCGTAGCCAAAAAATCACATCCAGAGAGGTCAGTCTCAAATAATTCTAGTGTAAATAAATAAATAAATAATGTAAATTCTTTAGAAGAACAGTGTTGTTTGAGGTAAATTTATTATACTTTAGTTTTCCTGAATAATTTAGATATCACATAGTCAATGAAAATACTTTTTTTGTCCAGCAGTGTGGTACTCAGAATTGTTGTCTGAATGCTGCGAAGATCTGTTGACTTTCCTTTAGCCTAATGCTTTTTACTTTCGACTCCATGTGCTGCCGGTGTTTTAAAGTCTTACTGTCTCTTTCTCTCCAGCCTTCGAGCAAAATACGGAACTTCTGACCTAAAGAACGCTCTTCATGGCAGCGACACGTTCTTAACAGCAGTGAGGGAGATTAGATTTATGTTTCCCAACAGTACGTAATTTGCTCTGTCAAAATTACTGTTGCTCATAAACATATGAAGTGCTGATGTCCATGTGATTTCTCTCTGCAGCTGTAATTGAACCCTTTCATTCTAAAGAACAAACTGAAGAGTACTTGAGCACAAATGTAATCCCCGTTCTCATACATGGACTTACTGAGCTCTGTAAGGAAAAGCCTCTCCACCCCTGCGTAAGTACTGATGCTCAGTGTGTGGAAAACCTTGTATATTATAAGTACAATGTTGTGAGCTTGTGCATCTTTTCTCATCTCATTAGATTTGGCTTGCTGACTGGCTACTGAATAATGATCCAAGCCTACCTCAAATAAATGATGGAGACATTCTGGAAGATAAAAAGTGACAGCCAGGGAGCATGATTGCTATTTTTCCCTTTGTTTGTTTTTGGCAAATTCATGTGTTCAATATCATATATGTAAATATAAGGATACTTGGTAGCAGTAGAGAGCTTTGTTGATTTTCTCTTAATAGATCAAAGAATTCTTCAAGCATGTTGATATTAGTGATTAAGCAGTGTGTTTAAACTCCATATCTAAAACAATATTGTAAAATTAAATAGATTAAAACACTGTCACATATTTTCAACTGACATGGTTTTGCAATAACTCTTTTTATAATCCTTTACAGAGCCTTAAAATTACAATAAATTTAGCTGACTAATCTCACTAAAACTAAAAAAAGATTTGAATCAAAACTCTATTAATTAAAACTAATTAATATGTTCTGTCAAAATCAGCACTGATCCAGTCATGGCTGTTAGTATCAGAGAAGGGACAGTCAATCCAAACAGACTCTTTTTTTCTCTCTTTTTATTTTGCTGAAATGTCTTAAGATGAATTGATGTTGTATAAATAAACTATGTTGTATTAGAAGGAAAACTAACCACCCTGAAACATGATGGTTTCACAATTATGCCACTTAATGTTAGTATGGTCTAGTCAAATCCCTTATTTAAATCTCACTGAAAATCAGAAGAAAGACTTAAAAATTGGTTGATATATGCTCTCCATCCAATCTGACAGAACTTTGTCTATTATGCAAAAAATGGTCAAAATCTTCAGTCTCAATGTTCACTTCACAATGCTTTGAAAATGAATTATAATTTTTCTACTGCTCCACAAGTTTGCACTGCTTTGTCTTGGTCTGTCACATAAAATCTCAATAAAATTAAGTGAAGTTTCTGTCTGTCATGCCATGTGAGAAAATTAAAAAATTAAATAAAATAACGTCCAAGGGGTATGAATACTATAACAATAAATTGTATCCTCTCATAATCAAATCAACTTACATTAGAAAGTTTTTTTAAAGGAGAAGTGGTAGTCATTTTCAATCCATATATGCATATCATCATCATCGGCTTTATTAAAGACACAAATATATCCATTGAGTATTTTAATTACAGTTTATTTGCCCCGTCTTGATTTGTTTTCTCTTTACTCTTACAGTGCGGTTGATATAATGTCAACACCTTATTGGTTTGTGCCTTTTGTCAAATGAAATTGATTATGTTGATGTATTTTGTAAGTTTTCATGTTAAAAAAAAACAAACAATAGGGATGGCTATTTCACTTCTTCTCCGGGGAACTCATTTCCAGCAGTTCAAAAAGGTTCATCGAGTTCCTTCCTGTGTTGTAAGAGGGCGTTAACGATTCTGTGAAAGACGAAAAAAAAGCGCCTGTTTGTGATTGGCCAGCGCTGGGAGTGACAGTCAAATGTAACCAATCAGATGGCTCCTTTGCATAAATGCATTTTTTCCCCCCTTTGCCGCTTCTAAAAAACCAACCACGAGTTGTCGTCGTGTGGGAGAATCCATCTTGAAGAGAGCTCCTCGGCCGTACGACCAGTAAGTACACCTTCGTTTCTCTCCTAACATGCTTGTATTTGATATTGACAGATATCGCATAGTTTGTTGTGTATTTTTTTCTAACTGTTCAATGTTTTCGAGCGCAATGAAATAAATGCTGCATCGCAATAATGGCCTACATTTCGCGCAGCACGGCCTCAGACTTACGTAATTGCGAATTTCGGTTCAGACTTTTATCAGTATGATTCCGAAGGTTTTCTAATCTTTGCTACCAGATGGGCAGCACTGCAGATGGTAGGTGGTTGCTCTTTAATGTCACGAAACGAGCCATTAAAATGTCAGTCAGACGGTCTTCCTGTGTGAGTGCATGAAGCGCAGTGTCGCCGGTCAAAATGGTGGGAAAAGCGTAAATTGGCATCTCGTAAATGGCGAAGCGCGCAAGGGCTGACTGTTTGTGAAAGAGTCGCTTCATGAAGCAACTCATTGCGTACCGTCTCTGTGCTTTCTAGGTATAGTAGTTCAAAATGTCTGAGGCAGAGCAGCAGTACATGGAGACGTCGGAAAACGGCCACGAAGCGGAGGACGATTTTAACGGAGGAGGAAACGACGGCAGCGCCGAAAATGACTGCGGACAAGGTGCGGAGACCGATCCGGACGGGAACTCGCAGGACGGCGGCCAGATCGACGCCAGCAAGGGCGAAGAAGATGCTGGGTGAGTTTAGATAGATATTTTAGGGATTTTCTAGCTTAAAAGGTAGCCGTAATAAGCACTGTTGCTTTCCTACTATGCCTCTTTGTTCAGCCGGCCTTTTGTTGGCGCCATGTGCCGAGTGGAGGGAGGGGGATGGGCGTTACAGCAGACATTAAACCATTCAATACTAGCTGATGAAAGATTACAGCTACATGTCTGATATTCTGCCCAAATCCAAACTTTTAATTTATTGAAACGTAATCGTAAACGTACTCTAAAGCTTCATCTAAGTATGCCCCCTCCCCCATGTGTTGCTGGATCAACAGATGTGCTGGAACATAGTGTACATAATGTATATTTTTCCCCGCCCCCTCTTCCTAGGACAATTCCTGCTATCTACGTGAGTGAGCACTGTGTAAATTATTAAACAAAAAGGGTCAGAACGTGAGAACTGTTTCTCAAGGAAGTTTTAATATCAGAGAAAGATAAGTAAATAAAACAGAATCTATTTTTGTGTGAAACAATTTGAGAAGTTTTGCTTCCCCTTATTAAATCTTCTGTTAACTGTTACTAACCAAGTTTAATTCCATTAGCCACACCCTTGCCTTATTAATGCCAGGATGGTGGAATTAGGAAATAACTTAAATTAGCATACTAAATCTGAGCATCACTAACTTGAACACAGGGGGACAAAAGAGTCCAAAGCACTGAAAGCTTCACTTGCCTCGCAACACAAGAGATAAATGGCATCCACAAGTTCTTATTAACCAAAAGACAATATTTATGATCCCGCCAAGATTGCTGGAGTGATGTTTTGTGGACTGACTAAACTAAAGAGAAACTGAAAGGTGCGTGTCACATCTGTTGTAGACATTAGCACATAGCATTTCAGGAATGGATCTTGCTGCCAAACATGGTGGTGGTTGTGTGATGGCCTGGAGCTACTTTGGTGCTGATTGTCATGATTCATAAATTATAGCAATCAGGAATTTCCATGATTTATGAATCAATGAATTTTGTCTTTTACTAAAACACTTGGTTAGAAAACCAGGCATTGGTTTGATTATAAATAATTTTCTTACTTATACTTATATAAATATTTATACTTCTATTTACATTGGTAGTCAGTGTAATGTCAGCCACGCAGAGTAGAATGAATGGGGAAGAAATGTTCATATCCTGGCAAATTTGATGGTCTTTAGTGGAAAGGTAAAGTGACCGAAAGCTTATGTATATCTGTAATATGGAGTGCTTAAATGTTTGACAAATTTGACCTCTTATTTATTTTGTGGAAATGTGGTCTAAGTTTAAGCCAAATCCTCTATTCACTGTAATTCACACTGTGTATTTGGCTAACTATGTTTGTTTTATTTTGTTTTCAGCAAAATGTTTGTTGGCGGGCTAAGCTGGGACACAAGCAAAAAGGATCTGAAGGATTACTTCTCAAAGTTTGGAGAGGTGACAGACTGCACTATTAAGATGGACCAGCAGACGGGCCGGTCAAGGGGATTTGGCTTCATTCTCTTTAAGGACTCAGCGAGTGTAGACAAGGTAAGGAAGGACACAAGATGCATTCTATTAGAATTGAATGCAAGACATTTTAGAATCACTAATTAAAATTTAACGCCTGCTTCAATTATAAAAACACTTTAACTTACATTTGTGTTTTTAATCTGGCATGAGTCTATTGCTTCTACATCAGTGTTATCTAACTTGAACACATTTAAACAACAAATGGGGCAACTACATAATGAATTTTGATAACCAGCTGTTGAAATGTACTAAGTAAATAAAGCTGACTGGTGGCAGACAGTATAACAAACACCTGTTGATTTATATTGCCTCAAAAATACTCAAATGAACCAATTCCAGAAACAGATTATTTGCTATGGGAAAGGGGGAATATCATAAATCTAAAATACAAGCAATGTTCTTTGTGGAAGTGCTTGTGTGATTGCCAGGTGGCAATTAACGTCAAATGTTCGTCTTTTGTAGGTTCTTGAGCAGAAGGAGCACAGGTTAGATGGCAGACAGATTGACCCCAAGAGAGCCATGGCCATGAAGAAGGAGCCAGTAAAGAAAATCTTTGTTGGAGGCCTTAACCCGGATACCGCCAAGGAAGTCATCGAAGAATACTTCGGGACCTTTGGAGAGGTACGACGAGTATTCTGTTGACTTCAGATGGTTGAGAATGTAAGCAAGCATGAAATTGCTGGCTGCTTCACAAAGTTTTTTTTTTTTTTTTTTTTTGTAGATTGAGACCATTGAACTCCCACAAGATCCAAAGACTGAGAAGAGGAGAGGATTTGTATTTATTACGTATAAAGAGGAGCCTTCTGTCAAGAAGGTTATGGAGAAGAAGTACCATACCGTCGGTGGAAGCAAGGTAAACCCTTCTGACAGATTACTGGTGATTGGTGTCAGGTGGCTACGTTTTAAAAAATGTCCCTCCTCTCAAAAACTGTGCTATTGTTTTTACAGTGTGAAATAAAAATTGCCCAGCCCAAAGAGGTCTACATGCAGCAGCAGTACGGTGCCCGGGGATACGGAGGCCGTGGCAGGGGACGTGGAGGTGAGGCATTTCATCACATTTGATGAAACCTCGTTCTCTTTATAGCTACATCTGCTCTGAAACTGAGTTGTGACAAAGGCCTCACCTATTGTTTCTAGGCCAGGGCCAGAACTGGAATCAAGGATACAACAACTACTGGAACCAGGGATACAACCAGGGCTATGGTTATGGACAGCAGGGCTATGGATACGGTGGCTATGGCAACTATGACTACTCTGCTGGTTATTACGGCTATGGGGGTGGCTACGATTACAGTAAGCGATAAGTGCCCCCAGGGAAAGACACTGAATGAGAGAAACTTTATTTTCTTGGTCCTCCTTGTTGTACAGAAGAACTCAGTCCCTTTTTCTCTTGTCCTCCAGACCAGGGCAATACAAGCTATGGGAAAACTCCAAGACGTGGAGGCCACCAGAGTAGCTACAAGCCATACTGATCACACGTAGTGCAGGTATGCATTCTTGCATCATCCGTGGTAGTATGAGATCGTAGCTATAACCATTAGTGCCTTTTGGCCCCACAAAGAGCTCCATCTACACTAAATCCATTCAACCATTGTGGTGGGGTTATAGTAGGGCGTGATGAGGGGTCTGGGATCATTAAAGATGGATTCATTCCACCTGTCTGCCATCTTGAGATGCATCTCTACAAAGCCTACTTGATCAGTAAGGATTTGTGGTGGTCCAGAAAAGAAATGAGGACTGATCTGATCAGCTAGCAGCCGTGTCCCCTGCCCGCCCCTTTCCCGTCCCAAAATGTTTGTCATTCACTTTATTTGTCGAACTCATTCATGCACCTGTCTGTCTCTATGTTACTGCATGCCACGCTCGGTTAATTCTCAGTAACGTAAAGCACCGTGTTTTTCCTCCTAAGGTCTAAAGTAAATAAGAAAAAGAGATCCATGGTCTGACCACAGCGAACATGGGCTCTGGCTTTTCCTTTGGAGTTGGCAGAAATTTGGACTCATGCTCCATTTGTACAGATCAAGTGAGGAACTGGGGAAGCAAATGTCACTTTTCCACTTTTTTTTTTTCTTTTATTTTATATTGTTTTGTGTCCATTTACATTTCCAGTGATGGAAGTGTTATTTTTACTGTACTTTTTGGTACCCTTTTTGAATCTAATGTATTGTATGGTTGTATTTTTACATGTCGACTGGAATTACAGACGAGCAGGAGCAAAGGGCTTTGAAAAGCTCTCAAATAAAACAATATTGCTTTTTTGTTCTGTGTGTTTCTAGATTTTTAGTTATGTTCTCCCATGCTGAGTGTTGGAAATGAATTGCATGGCTTCAGATGTGGGGGTGAGGTGATTTAAAAAGGGATTTACACTAATCAAAGGGTTCTTTAAAAAATGTCAAGTGAGTGCTAAGGGGACTTGTAGAAAACAACAACCAGCATTTATTTCAATTTTGTTTTATTTCTTTGTTTTTTTTGCTTTTAAGGAAGTTTCTCCCCACCATGTCTGCAATTTTTAAGTGGCTTTATTAGTGTTATTCAACTTGAACGCAAGCCTGTTATAATGTAAGAGGGTAACCCCTCTGTCACTGGAAACTCATTCCTCTAGTGTCTTGGGCAAATTGATAGAAATAAAAATTTGGTTTATATTACACATGGATCTTTTGGTTATTTTTTTGTAAAGTTAATGTTAAATGTCCTGTTTAATGTACTGTTAATGGTAAATTGGCTTGCATGTTTTGCTTCGACATCTCCTCGGATTCCTGTTTGGGGAGATGTGGCAGAGGGCTTCTCTACCTGTTAATACCCAACCGCACTTAATGTGAACCTGGAACACTTGAGCTTTTGTAACAATGTATCCATCAGTTAAAGATGGTCTGGTAAGTGCTTAACTGGGCCTACTGTGTATTGATGACATGTTTTGGATACGTATGATGAAGCTGCATTATTTAAATTATGGCTGCTGTGGGCAAAAGAACAGGCAATGCAATTAAGAATTTAAACTTTTATTTCCATGATTTAGAGTTGACATTTTTCTTTTAATTTAGAAAAAGGTTATATGATCGGTAATGATGTCAGAGGAAAGATTGATCACATGTTCTGCAAAAATCTATACCATGAATTTGATGCTGAACACCCAAAACAATATTTTACCATGAAAATGTAGCTTCAATAGAACTCGACGCCCAAATCCTTTACAATGCATTTCCATTGGGCTTTGACCTGCAGTTTATACTTGATGTACCAGAAAAGTCTTGAAGTCCCACAGCAGTCAGTGTTTGGGGGGAAATGCCACCTCTGAAATGACCTGCTAGCCTGTCAGATCTGCAGCAGCCTGAAGTGTGGATATCTCTACCTCTGAACAACTTCATGAATGTGACATCTTGACAATGTTGAATGCAATTAAAGGTTTTCTACAGGTTTGGCAAACTTTAGATGTCTTCATTTTCCAGTTTCAGATTCTTGGCCTCCATATCTGTGAAGAGGAAAACCAATATAAATCACTTATTATAGCAGATCAATTTATTCTGAAGGCTTTCTTTTCCCCTGAGTTAACCTTACTGGTAAACAGGTGTATCTCAACTAGATATCAGTGAAAGTTCATTAAAATGGTGAAACCTCAGTGAATCCAGCAATACAGTTAAACTTCAGTTAATGTCAATGATAGGACACAGGCTGATGCCCTTCATGTTGAACTGCATTGATTCAGTAATTCATGCAAAAAGATTTATTCTACATACCAACTTAATATAAACTGATTTTCTGATTAACTGGATCTGAATTTTATTAGCTGCAAGTCACAATCATCAAAACTGACATTTGAAATTGGTTCATTGTGTAATCTGTAGAACTTTTAAAATGAATCCCTGCAATGGCTTGATGAACCTGTATAAAGATCAGTGTCAGACTGATTTTATTCTTAGTGCAACGCATCTTTTATGTTGCGCAAAATAACGTGGCCGATGTCGGAACTGCCCCTATTCTAGGGAAATGCTGTAATGTATGCAGTTAGCCTGTTCGCTGACCTTCAGTAAATGAGCTGTTGGTTTACATAACATGTTTACTGCTAATGTAAAAGTGGAGCTGGTGCTACAAACCAGTGAGGATGCGGTCAATGCACTGAACAACCAGCTCTGCGTCTTCCAAACTGAAGCACATGGGAGGCTTAAACTTCAAGACATTTTCCCAGGGGCCATCTGTGCTAACACAAATTCGATCCTCTTCCTTTAACCTGGTATAAAGAGGACATCAAATGACTCAGATGAAGGTTAAAATACGACAGCACAGTCAGCTCTTTGTTGGTATTCCTTTTATACTCAGGAGGATTCAGAAAAATCTATGTAATTCCTACTTTTCGATTTGTTAAATCAGTTTCGCACAGTTCAACTTCTGATACTAACCTTGTTGCCACTGTTTAAAAAAAAACAACTGTAAATCCATTACTGATGTAAATTATTAATAATTTGCTTAGTCATTAAGCACAATAATAGGCAAACTCCATTTAGCTCTCCAACTTTCATCTGAAACATGTTTTAAGTAGAGAGTCAATTATCAGGTACATGGAAGACAGCATCATTCCATACCTCTTCACCACCCACGCTGCAGTTTTAGTGGCAGGAGTTTTAGTTTGTCTGTCTGTAACCAGCTCTAGTCCAACAAACAAGCCGACCCCGCTAAAAGTAAAAAAGCAGAAACAGTCATTTTAGACAAGAGGCGGGGGTAAACACAGCGACACTCCTAAAGGGAATTTAGTGATCCTCATCCTAATCTGTGTTTGATCTGTGGGAGGAAGCTGGAGTACCCAGAGAGAACCCACACCTGACCCAGTAGCTATCCAGTTTAGCAGTTAGATATTCTGAAAGAACGCACAACATTTTCTCAGTGATCAGTAAAGATGATTCTACAAAGTGTTAAAGCTGGGAACTTAAAAAAAAAAAAAAACATGTCAATTTTCTTCTATTTCACAAAAAATTCCCAGTAAGCTATATTGAAGTTTATGGATACTGCGTGACAAATTGTGAGAAAGTTAAGTGTTATAAATACTTTTGAAAAGTAATTGTTGAACTTCTGGTTGGTGTAAATGAAATCTGACTTGTCTTTAGATTCCCTGCTTAGCAGAAGACAGATGAAGCACAGATGTTTTAAAAAAATAGCTTATGTAACTTCGATTTGAAGTTATAATTGTACAGTCGGTACTTTGCAACAGTTTTATGGTATGAAATGTAAAGCAGGCATTGTGCAACTTAAATGTGTGTTATTAGTCGTAGAAGACATTTTATTGTTGTATGTCCAAACAGTGAGAAAATGGAAGAATATGTACCCTTACCGGACATCTCCAATTATTTCATGTGTTTGTTGTAGTTTCTTTAGCAAATCTTTGAGATGTGCTCCCACCCTTATAGCATTTCCTCTTAGATCTTCCTTCTCAATCACATCAAGAACTGCCAAGCCAATGGCACATGACACTGGATTGCCTCCAAACTGCATTATAATAGAGACATTTCATAAAATCAATACAAAGCTCTTTCAAATAGGAATAAACACTACCTAAACGGACATATTCATCTGACATCTGTTAGGAAAGCAGTCTTAATGGCATCTTTGTGTCTTTCTAAAAATGTAAATTAGTAAGATGGTTGTCACTATAAAATTTCTGAATGATCACCGTATTGAAGTACTCCACTCCATTAGCAGTGAAAGCTCCGGCTATCTCCACAGTAGTTGCCACACATGCCAGAGGATGGCCGTTACCCATCGGCTTCCCCATGGTCACGATATCCGGGCAGAAATCCTCTCCCTCAAGCTGGAAAGCCCAAAAATGAGTCCCAGTTCGTCCAAAACCTGTCTGAACTTCGTCTACAACAAATACTCCACCAGCGGAGCGCACGTATCTGTGGAGGGTAAAAGTAAAGAGTCACCATCCTATCTGGACTGGGGCAAAGAAACGTCAGCAAGTAGATCCGTACTGACTCTGCGACTTTAGAGAAGTATCCTTGGGGCAAGATGATTTGTCCCCCAACACTGGGTAAGGACTCAGCAAAGAAGGCTGCAATCTAAGGTAGAAAGAGTAATAAACACAACATAAAGGGCATATATTTGTGTTGTTCACTGTAATCAGGCAATGTTTAGATTAGTAAATCTTTAAAATATTGCCTGTTTCACCACTGAAACATGAAGAGGGACTAAAATGTACCTTTCGACCTTTTTTATTGATTTCCTCTACCAAGTGTTTTACTGTATCAGCATAAGCTTGGCCTGGATTGGGATGCTCCTCTCTATATATGCCTCTGTAGGTGTCAGGTAAGGGAGCCTGGGAGGACAAATTGCAATATTTCAGACAAGCAGAAATACAATGTTTTTCTTTTAAAGTTTGCATACTAAGAGTTGTATATATTTACACACCACATGAACCCATTCTTTCTGTCCTGCCAGTTTCCGGAACTTGTAAGGACTAATGTCGATGAGTGACTTTAGATGCCCATGGTATGCACTGGTGTGGAAGGAATGTTTATTATATTCAAAAGGTGTGTTGTTTTTCTGTAATGTGTTGCTCAGGAGTTAAGATTCTTACTGATCTAGCACTACTGACGTCCTCATGTTGGGTGTACTGCTCTGCCAGGCGGAGGGCTAGATCGTTGGCCTCTGACCTGTCAGAGAAGCGAATTTGATCACTGACATGTTACTTCTGGGATGTGATTCAGTGACGCTTCAGGTAGATATTTTACCCAGAGTTCACAAAATAGAAGACAGACAGTTTCTTGGGCAAGGTAGCTGCCAGGCGATCTGCATACAGGACTATGTTGTCATGGAGAAAGCGTGCATTTGCATTCAGGAGGTCCATTTGAGCCGTAGCAGTCTTTGTTATAGCGGGGTGACAATGTCCCACTGCAGGAAACACAGTTAACAGTTAACACTGACTTGCACTGGTTTACTTTATTCTTTACAAGCTTCAATAATAATTTATCTACTGTGATTGTATGTGTGCATAATTAAGAAGTAGAAGGAAGAGAATAAATAGTTTTCAGGGGACAGGGCTGTTTGTGTTTTGTTTTATTTTTACAAAAAATAAAATATGAAAATTGTACCATACATTTATATTTAGTACCCTTTACTCCACAAGTCTATGAATGAAGCAATACTTTTGACAGAACTTTTAAAAATTACATTAGAGGCATTCCTGCCACCAGGTGACAGTAGTACAACGTGTATAGAAAAGATCAACATACAGAAATGTAAAACTTTACCATGTTGGACGTTACTGATGCAATCCAGATAGCGTTTGCCATTTTCATCAAACAGATACTGTCCTCTTGCTTTTACTATCTTCACAGGGTCTTCTGAATAGAAGAGTCTGCACGACTGACTATGATTAAAAAAAGCACAAGTCAGCGGTGAACTACGTAGAATAATACCCATTACCAACAATAAATTAAAACATTAAGAGCTTTGATTTTACATACCCAATTAACCGCTGCCTCATTTCGAGGGTTTCTTCTTTCCTGAATCTTTCCTCAGCCATGTCTTCTCTTGTTTCGTCAGTTATACACACACAAAGCAACTTTTGAAGCAATGAACGGTTTGCTACATACCCACAGCTATCGAATGTAATGATTCATTTCATTAAACTATTTAACAAAACATTCTGCCATCGCCAATGGTGTGCAAAGTCAAAACAGCCACCGCACATGCGCAGATGCCCAGTTGGTGTTTTAAGTTAACCCAGTTTTGACAAATGTATGTTTTTACGAACAAATTCTTGTACGCTAATTAAAAAGAATGTTCGTGTTGTTAGTTTTTTAATAGCATACAAGAAAACAGAGAGATTTCGAGTAAGTTTAAAAATTGTTCTGTACCTTTAATTCGAACGGTATAACTTTTGAGTTGTTAGGGGCCGACGTGTAAAAGCGCTGTAGCATGCAACACTACTTTTGTTAT